>NC_139022.1:109239748-109426086 GCF_964662115.1 Mustela nivalis
GTCACTTTGAATATCTCTATCAGAAGAAAATATCTGAAAATTAATGAACTAAACATAGCAGGGAAATGAAAATTAAAACGTCAGATTCCAGTTCTCACTCTCACTCAGTAGGCAAAACTAGTTGTCAATACCAAGTGCTGGTGAGGATATAGAGTGCTAGGATCTCTCACAGAGTTCTGGTAGGAGGGTACACTGGGGCAACCACTGTGAAAAATCTGACATTAATAAAGTTGTAGATGGATTTACTCTACGCTGAACTATTCTTCTCCTTGGTGTCTACTGCAGAGAAAGTCTTGCACATGGACTTCAGGAGATGATTATAAGGATGTGCCCAGGAGTGTTGTTTATTAAAAACTGGAAACAATCCAAAAGTCCATCAGCAATAGAACTGGATAAATAAAGAGTAATTTAATACATACACAGTGAAAAGGAATGAACTACAACACATGCATCAACATCAATGAATCTCATGATATCTCTCAACAAAAAAGCAAATCAAGGGGCACCTAGGTGGCTCAGTCGGTTAAGCTTTGCTTTTGGCTCAGGTCATGATCAGAGGGACCTGGGATCAAGCCCCACATTAGGCTCCCTGCTCAGTGGAGAGTCTGCTTCTCTCTCCATCTGCACTGCCCCTCCCCCAGACTCCCTGCTTATATCTCTGTCTCAAATAAATAAGTAAAATCTTAAAAAAAAAAAAAGCAAGTCAAGGTGTGATTCCACATGTACAAGTTAAAAACATGCAAAACTGTATCTTAAATAAGCAACGTATGATTAGATTATAAAGAAAAGCTAGGAATAATAAACTCAAAATTCAGGATAGCAGTTGTCTGCTGGGAATGTGAACAGAGAGAGCACCAAGAAACTAGAGTGGTACTAGTGCTGTCAGATCTCTTGAATCATGGTTCATGGGAGTTTGTTTTATTTTTATTATGTGAGTATGCTAACTATATTTTTGTTAGTATGATTTTTTGATACTAAAAAATATTTTAACAGAAAAAGAAGCAATTCTTACAAGCTAAGTGTTGGGGTGGCAATGGGTATTGTTCTTAGAAATCAATACAAGAAGTGCAGGACCCTTCTAGAACATCCCCAGGTGATTTTCCATTTTCCATTTCATTTTTAATTTTTGTTTTTTAAAAATATTTTGTTTATTTATTTGACAGAGATCACAAGTAGGGAGAGAGGCAGGCAGAGAGAGAGGGAAGCAGGCTCCCTGCTAAGCAGAGAGCCTGATGTGGGGCTCGATTCCAGGACCCTGGGACCATGACCTGAGCTGAAAGCAGAGGCTTTAACCCACTGAGCCACCCAGGTGCCCAATTTTAATTTTTTGTGTCCTTTTATTCTGGAATATTTCACAAGGACAAAAGTGAATAGAGAAAAATATAATAATCACATATGTGTTCATGACCTTATGTAAAACTTCACAAAAATAGTTGAATCCCCCTGTATAACCCTCCCCAATTACATTCCCTTCCTGCACCCCAATAACCATGGTTCTGAAATTTTGTATCTGTCATTCCCCTACTTGTCTTCCTAATTTTATGCATGTGCCCTTAAGAGTTTGTTTTGTATTGTTTTATTGTATTGCTTGACATGCTTGGCATTTTATATAAAAGGCATCATTCAGGATATATCCTTCTGCAATACTTTACCTTTTTAATGTTGATCCATGTTAATATGGCAAGATTCCTTTTTTTTTTTTTTTTAAGTTTATTTATTCAAGTAATCTCTGTACCCGGTGTGGTCTCAAACTCATGATCCTGAGATCAGGAGTCACACACTCTACTGAATGAGCCAACCAGGCATCTCTGGCAGGATTCCTTACATCCAGTCTTAATTTATGTTTACAGTGCTCCAAAATTTAAAAAACAAAACAAAACTTTTTGTTATGGGAAGTTTGAAATGTATGCAAGAGTAGGCAGAGTCTTGGGGTGCCTGGGTGGCTCAGTGGGTTAAAGCAATCTGAGGGTTTTGAAGGGGTGGGGGGTGGGAGGTTGGGGGAACCAGGTGGTGGGTATCAGAGAGGGCACGGATTGCATGGAGCACTGGGTGTGGTGCAAAAACAATGAATACTGTTACACTGAAAAAAATTAAAAAATTAAAAAAAATAAAAAAGCCTCTGCCTTCTGCTCAGGTCATGATTCCAGAGTCCTGTGATCCTGCTTCCCTTCCTCTCTCTGTGCCTACTTCTCTGCCTACTTGTGATCTCTGTCTGTCAAATAAACAAATGAAATCTTAAAAAAAAAAAAAAGTAGGCCAAGTCTTATAATGTTATCCCACTATTAAATCACCAAGATTTAATAGTTATCAACATGTGGTGAGTTTGGTTTCATCTATTTCCCCGCTCATTTCCTCCTTTCTTACATGATTTTGGAGCAAATCCAAAACATCATGTAATTCTCCCCTAAACATTTCAATATGTACCAACTCTAAGACCTCTTCTTACAAGGACATAATTATAGGTCTTTATAACAGTTATTAACACTTGGTTAATATCATCAACTGTTCAGTCTTCAAATTTCCATATTTCGTATTTCTACATTCTGTTTGAATCAGATCTCTGTTTTAATTTTTTTTAATTGCTGATGGGCTGCTCTGCACAAGGAATTCAGTTAAGTTCTGTTGAACATGTGTTGGGCTGAAGATCTCACTGAGCAGAAGGCAGCTGCTCACTCCATTGATGGGCTGAGAATCTAGACTTCTTCAGGTGGCTTGTGGAACCTGGCAGCCATTTCCACAGATAGACCTGGTTTGCTCATCACTGGTAATCATTTAACTCTGTGATAATGTTGTTTTTTGGTCAATGTGTAGGCCTAGTGTAAAGAATGCTTGTGACATTTCTTTATTTGTAACACCCCATTAGATGGTTGTGCAGGTACTCAGTATTTACCATCAGGTAAGACAGAAATATAAGACTTCTTTGTTTACTAATAATTCCTGCTAAGCAAATGTTGATTTTGTCATCTTACCATTCTGGTTCTTTCCTGAAACTGAAGAAGGGTGTGGGATGAGACGAAAGAGTGAGGTGATGACCGGATGAGGTAATGTGCATGCCAGTAGGTTGCAAACCCGTAAGGTGCTATACAAAGGTGGTTTTAATACAACCAGCAGCCCTCACCTCTCACATGTTTTACTTTTGTAGTCACTGTACTTTCAGCTTTTCCTTAGTCTATCTGTCCAACATTCAGACTCTCAGGGACCAGGTGAACTAATACAGACTGGCATCCTCTGCCAGGCCCATCACACAGTCTTGAAAGTTGTGGTCTCATTGTTGGCACAGTGGTGACCATGTGGCAATTTGAATATTTTAGGGGTAAAATAGAAATTACTGGGCATGGAAACATAAGGCTACTGATGCTTGTGATTAAAAGCATCACTTTCCTGAATGTAATACTCAAGATGCCAGATGACATATCAGTTGTGAAGAAAAGAAAAGAAAGGAAGAAGAGCTACAAATTCTGGAAACAAATTGTTTAATACTATAATTAAAACACAAGATTTAATTAGGGGTTTTTTGATGTTTTTAGCTTTCTCGGAATGAACTGTCCTTAAAACATTTAATCCATTGCTTGACCATATATTTTACATTTGAATCTGTTTTTGGAAACAAAAAACTGCCCATAGTGGAGTAGAGCTTCCTCTCTCACAGCTACCCACAGAACTAGAATTATGGAGATAGACTGAGGAGACCAGCTTAGCTCTGCCACAAGGTTGTACTGCTCAGCCAGCCTGCAGCAGGAGAAAGGGAGTGGCGAGCTCTGTCCAGAAGAATAAGCCACTCCTCTTTCTTTAGCAGCCCAGAGCAATTAATTATTTCATGGAGCCATCTTGATGACATATGCCCAGTCATATGGTCAAACTATGCTGTTCAGCTGCATTGTTTTCTGTTGTAATAGGAGTTGCAGGTGTCATCTCCTGGTATTTGGGTGAGGCAGGAACCTGAGCAGTCTCACTTGAAGGCTTGTTGACATTGCGAACTTGGCACTGACTTAAAACATTATTTAGTACAAGGCAGAGGACTTGTTCAGCAATTAGGACTGCTGGTGTTCTGCAGCTGAAACCCAGTTGTAGTCACTGACCTCATGGTCTTGACTATCTATAGGCAGCATTAGACAATCCAAGATATTTGTGCAGCCTTCACCATCTCATCTGCCCTTGAATTAGAAATACACCAAGAATGGACATCACAATTGCATCAGCAGGAAAAGGAGGATAGAAGTACTTCTAGCTCTGTGCCATGTTTTAGCTCTAACACTTTGAGTGTTTATTTTGGCAAAAGCTTTGGGAGCGGAGGAAGTCATAGTCTGATTTTACGAGAAGAATAAATGATTTTATCATCTCAATCTCAAAACAACACTTATAATAGTTTTCCCTTAATAGTTCCCTAAACTCAGCTATGTTCAATTTAAAAAAAAATTTTTTTTAAGATTTTATTTATTTATTTGACAGAGAGAGATCACAAGTAGGCAGAGAGGCAGGCAGAGAGAGAGGAGGAAGAAGGCTCCCTGCAGAGCAGAGAGCCTGATGTGGGGCTCGATCCCAGGACCCTGAGATCATGACCTGAGCTGAAGGCAGAGGCTTTAACCCACTGAGCCACCCAGGTGCCCCTCAATTTTTTTTTTTTACTGCATTTGCTCTCCAAAAGTGAATTCTGTCTATTTTTTAAAAAATACTTTATTTATTTGAGAGAGGGAGCACAAGCAGGGGAAGTGGCAGAGGGAGAGGGAGAAGCAGGCTCCCCACTGAGCGGGGAGCCCAATGCGGGGCTTGATCCCAGGACCCCAGTATTATGACCTGAGCCGAAGGCAGGTGCCCAACCAACTGAGCTACCCAGGTGCCCCATAAATTCTGTTTACTAATAGGGGAAATGGTCTCTTTATTAAAATCTAGCTCAGTCTTTTGAGATTCTTCTGTAAAAGAAGACCTTTGGGAAACAATATCTTAATAATGCTAATGAACCACAACTTTATTGAACAAACATTGGTGAGTTGTATTTGAGTTGCCTATGTCTGTTTGTTAACTAGATTCTGAGCACTACTTGTATGGCAAAGTGTTCTTCATCTTTTATTCCCCATGGCACTTAGTACATGGCAGGAATTCAACAAAATAGAACAAGAAAGATGTGTATCAGAATAATAATAATACAAGGCAGAAAGTAGTGCTGAGAAAGGTATGAATGATCTGGCGGAGAGGTGACCTTCAGCTAGGGGAACTCTAAAGGCTTCAAGGAGTGGTGTTTCTTGATGTTAGATGGACCTCAATAGATTGAAATACCAGCTGTTATCTATTGGATGTTTATTAAGTGCCAGGCGCTGTGTTAAGCATTTTGCCTGCTTAATCCAACCAAATCTTGCCAGCAACTTTATGGGAAAGGTACTTTCATCATTCTCATTTCAGGCTTGAAGAAACTTGTGGCTTATGCAGATTAGCTGAGTTTTATCAGTCACACAGCTGGTAGGTGACAGAGCCGAGATCCGAACCAGTCTGACATGAAGGCTATGCTCTCGAACACTGGTCTATACTGTCCTTTAAGAAGTGAATTCAGTGTTTCATGGCCTATGTTCCAAAAACATTTACTAGTTGATGTGGCTAGAGAATAAGACATGTGGAGAGTAGAGAGCAGTGAGGAACAAGTTTCTAGTAAGTCAGGGACAAACCTCAGAACTCGCAATGCTATCCTAGAGAATTAGGGATTTTTGAAAGGTGATGGAAGCATTCAATGCCTGTAAGTGAAGTGGCAGAACTAGCTAAGTGCTTTAGGAAGACAACTCCGGGAGGAGGAAGAGGAGAGGCATACAAACCAGTTACGTGGCTATTGGCGGCGGTGGTGCAGGAGCGAAGGCATGTGCAGCCCCAAGAATATGTGATTTCCTCCTGCAAGCTTCACTGGAATTGTTTCATGTTAAGAAAATAAAACATTTTTTAAAAAAAGAAAAGGAAAGGAAAAAGAAAAAACATTCAGTATCAGGGTGCCTGAGTAGCTCAGCCGGTTAAGCGTCTGCTTTTGGCTCAGGTCATGATCCCAGGGTCCTGGGATCGAGCCCTGTGTAGGTCTCCCTGGTCAGCTGGGAAGCCTGCTCTTTCCTCTCCCTTTGCCTCTTCTCCCCACTCATGCCCTCTCTCCCTCTCTCTCTCAAGTAAATAAAATCTTCAAGAAAAAATCTAGTCTAACAAACAACATGAATTAGAGAACATGAATTAGCTTTTCTATTTGAAAACTTAAAAAATAGGATTTGATTTAGAGAATATTTTGCACATAAATCTTTGGGAACTGCATAAATTAACCTTTGTGTTCATGTAACATTCTTAAAAGAGCATTTGTTGATCAGTACAAAGGAATACAGGGAATATGTATATATCGTTTGCAATACAGGGAATATGTATATATCGTTTGCACCGCCCCCTTTGTTACATGATTTTACTTTCTCTTCTAACCCTTGTGAATGAAACTAAATGTTATCACATGTCCAATAAATTCCTAAAATATTTCCAAAGAAACAGAAACCAGTAGAATTAGGCATTGGAAAAACTCTCATAGACTGTTGCTTCTGGTCTGGCTCTGGATCTACAAGTAATTCCCTCGCCCACAGAACTGGCTCACATTCCTGAGTTGTGTGTATAGCTCTAAGGCAACATGTGACACCATGACATTGACTAATTACATGGAGTCTCCTCTTGCCCTAAGAGAACTGCTCATTAGGAGGCAGGCTCTCTAATTTTCCTTTTGGGGGGATTCCATCCCCCGATTCCCCACTCTGAAATGCAGAATAGACAAACAATAAATATTAGATTGATTATGAGATTTCATCACCCAATTTCTGATGTTTTATTGGCAAAGCTAGGAATATGTCCCGTTTCATCATGCAGTCTGTGGCAATGGCAGTATTTCACACCTCTCCACACAGGTCAACACTTTTTATATGCTGACCTAAACATGATCACCTGATTATTACAAAATTATTAATTTCAAGTGTAAGAGTGATTCAATTTAAAATAAATTTTTATCTTTTAGATATACATATTGAATATTTATACATGAAATGATATGATGCCTAGGATTTGCCTCAGACAACACTGGATGGAGGAAGTTGGTGGGAGTGCAGATAAAATAATGGATGGGTACAATGGGTAGGAGTTGGTGATTGTTGAAGCTGGATAATGAGTGCATGGGGGACCATTATAATACTACATGAATTAGTGAATAATTATTAGCTTTACAAAAGGTCTACTCATGTATATGTTTGAAATTATACATTATTTTTAGATGACCACTCTTTAGATTTTGGGCTGAGTACTGCAATGAAAAAGAAATAATGAATTGTTTCTAGAAAAACATGCATGCCGTCATTTCTCTTCTCAGTACATAGCATACTAGTCAGTCTGTTCCCCATCTCCAAGTAACTTTTTAGAGCTGTGATTATTTTCCTATGCATTTGCCTGTGCTTTTTCTCCTCTGGCTTGTATCTTCAATTTGATTAGTAATCTCTTCACGGCAGGACTTTCCACATAATCAGCTCTTCATCCACATGGTACTATGATTTCTCAAGGGTGATAAAGTGTTAAAGATAGTAGATCAAACAGTGTAAGCCAGTATTTTTCAAAAGGCTTGCAAAGGGACGCCTGGGTGGCTCAGTTGTTAAGCACCTGCCTTCAGCTCAGGTCACAACCCCAGGGTCCTGGGATCAAGCCCCACATCAGACTCCCTACTCACTGGGAAGTCTGCTTCTCCTTCTCCCTCTCTCTGCCTGCCACTCCTCCTGCTTGTGTGCTTTCTATATCTTTCAAATAAATTTTTTAAAAATCTTAAAAAAAAAAAGACTTGCAAAAAGGGTGGTGATTATCTAAATATCAGCTTATGTGTCAAGAACATCTGAATTCAATTCCATCCCCAGAGTGATTTTCCCTAAAACTAGGGGGAATACATTATACTTTTTCTTCTTGTAAATCAGAAATAATCTGGCCTCTGGGTAGGTAGAGAAGAGAAAGGAGGGAAAAAGGAAGGAAACAGATGAGAATGGCAGGCATGTTCTCCAGCGAGCTAGTGGTTATTCCAAAATTCCTCCCCAAGTGGTGGATACCACATACCTGTTCTTGGCATGGCTCTACAGAACTCTAATTCTTCTAGGTAGGTGAAATTACTACCAGAAGTCTTCTGCAGTAACTGTAGCCCCTTTTCCTCTTCTAATCTAGAGTTGTAAAAAATCTTATTGCTGGAAAAGGTCAAAGCATCGCTTTATTTTTTTTAAGATTTCATTTATTTATTTGTCAGAGAGAGAGGGAGAGAGAGTGATAATGACAGAGGCAGGCAGAGGGAGAAGCAGGCTCCCCACCCAGCAAGGAGCCCAAAGCGGGACTGGATCCCAGGACCCAGGATTGTGACCTAAGCCAAAGGCACCCATCCAAGCATCGCTTTAAAGGTTATCCAAAGGCCCTGAATGTGCACAGATTTGCTCCAAGCCAAACACTTATGCAGCTGGGCCCATAGTAGTCCCCAAGTCTCCGTTCTATTGGCCAACTCCCCACATTCTGGAGGTTTGTTTTGAAAATTGTAGTCTGCCAGGAATCAAGAGATGTGTTGAGAGCCCTGTTTAAGGACTGTAATCTCTAGCTTTGGCTTTCAAAAGAAGTGTAGGGAAGGTGGCTTACCTGCTGAGATGATGGAATGAACCACTTTGGGGAAGTGGTGACGTCATCAGCCCTTTCTGGCCTCCACACTGAAACTGGACTACACTCTCGGTTAGGAAACAAAGGAGGAAGTGAAGCAGATTTGTCATTGCTTAAGCAGTCTGGGATGCCGACTTAGAATTCTTGATTCTCTAGCTGTTGGTTGAGGCAGCAGAGGGAAAGTTTCTTAGGCACATGCTGGACCCCCACTGAGAAAGGACAGGAAACTGCCAGTCACTGGAATGGACCCACGCACTTGTATGCTCTGAGGAGCTCACTGGGAACTGCAGTGATGTCGTGTCTTCTCTGTCTGGCCTTGTTCAAATCCTCCAGGAAGTTTTCTTTAGGAGAAACCTTGTATACTGCTTCTACATGGATAATTGCCAAATGTAGCTTTGATAAAACAGGTAACATTTATTTGAGTCTTTGAAACTTGTGGCCACTAAATGGACAATAACAGTTATGATTCCCCTTCCCTTGGCCTCTAAAAAGTGGTTAGGAAAATCAATAGCGAACATATCCATTCTCTAGGGACTAAGGAGGGCAGACATAGAAGGTTATCTGAGCTCTTGGAATCCTAGACAGGCTCCCAGGACTTCTTTTTCTTCTAGGAATAGGTTCTTGTTCAGTGGTTAGGAATAAAAAATTTCAGCTGGCTAGAGCAACTAGCAACTAGAGCAACACTTCTTCTGAAGTGTTACCAGATGTATAAAGAGCCGTGGCCTTTCCCTGCTTGCAGGCAAGCATGTCTTGAGTCTAGACTATATAAGGTCTCCTGCTCTGTCTCTTCCTTGAAGGGCTATGGAATGAGATGAACTTCCCATCCTTCTGCCCATGGTCTAATCCAGCCTGAATTTTTCTCTTTCACCACATACTTCAGGAACCAACTCAAATCTCCTTTGCCTTAATTTGGGCTCATTTCTTCTTAATTAGTCATCTGGTGACAACATAATTTCCTGATCATTATTAAGTAGCTATTCCTTAAAATTGTTTTAAAAGGCTATTTGTTATTTTTTATTAAGTAATCTTTATGACCAACATGGAGCTCAAACTTTTGCCCCAAGATCAAGATTCACCTGCTCCACCAACTGAGCCAACCAGGCACCCTTCTTAAAAAATTTTTATGAGTTGAGCTTCTCAGAAGAAATATATTTTTATTTTTTAAAAAGTTTTTATTTAAATTCCAGTTAGTTGACATATAGTGTTATATTAGTTTTAGGTGTACGATATACCCTTCAGCCTTCAACAATTCCTCATATTACCTGGTGATCATCACGACAAATGCACTGCTTAATCTCGATGGCCTATTTCACCCATTCCCTCACCCAGAAGAAAGATACTTTTAAATTCAATAAACAAGCAAGTAAATAAATAAATAGGATATACCTTAGACTAGGAATCAAATAGGAGAGAAAGTGGAAAAGGTAGCCTCAGAATCCAAGTTCAATCTGAGATCTCGCAGTGAGTTACAGGAGCCAATTCTGGTCTCTTGTCATTTCTTTCCTCACTTCCTTCTTCCTTCCTTTCCTCCCTCCCTCCCTCCTTCTCTACCTTCCTCCCCTCCCCTCCCTCCCTCCCCTCTCCTCTTTCCTTCTTTCTTTTCCTTTCTCTATCTTCCTTCCTTTTTCAGCATTACTGAGATATAATTGAAATAGAAAATTGTGTAAGTTTTAGGTGTACAATGTGTTATTTGATACACTTCTGTATTGTAAAATGATTACCACCATAGCTTTAGCTAATACCTACATCACAGCACATATTGACCATTTTTCTTTTTTGTGTGAGAACATTTGAAATCTACTTGTGGTCTCCAACATTCCTAATGAAAAAAAGCAGGGGCCTGGGCTGACAAAGCAGGGAGAAATGCTGACTTTTGATTCATATGGTGTAGAGGGCTCCCCAGACTCTTTAAACATCAAGCCAATGATGTGAGTTAGTGACTCCAGGATATCGAGATGGGGATCTAACCAAGAGACACAATGGAACAGGTAAGCTCCAGGACCCTGATGGGCCATGTATTTCTGGTGTGAGGGATGGAATTGGATGAAGTAATGCTGGAACACTCTGAGAAGGATAAGTCAGGTCTCCGTGATGGTGGATACTTTGTCCTACATGAAGCAGCCAGGCCATTTTGCGAATCTTTGGATCTTTCAAGTCACATGGCAGCATCTCCAAGTGTTAACCTGTGCTCCTCTTTCTGAATGTGAAACTTATGTTTTTTTTCCTGTCATAGGCCCACTTAGTGGTCAATATTTTCCAGTCCCTGATGTTAATGCATGCAACTGATTTGTACTTTTGTTCTCGGGCATTGTTTCAAAGCCTACCGCTTGCTTATTCACAACTGCACACAATTACAGTAATGTCTGTGGTATTCAGTGTGGCTCACAACCTTGCACAACTGACTGTTATCCAGGCTTCTTCTGAATACTTAAGTGTAGTTCTAAACTGACAACAATAATCCAGAAATGTAGTGATTCTTTTCTGAAAAATTGTAAATTAAGACTTCTGTCTTCTTCTAGAAGTTCTCATTTTGTTTATCCTCACTTGACAGCTGAGAAAACATCAGCATGAAAAAAACAGCTTTCTATATAACTTAGGTATTTCACTGACCTCCACACACAGTTATTTTAAGAGAGTTTAGATATATCTCAATGGCCACTAAGGATTTTTAATGGATTTGAAATCTGACCTGTTTAAAGGAGTTGTCCCTGTCCTGTCCAGGTGACCTTGAGTAAGGACCTAAGGACCATCAATTCTCGGTTCTGTAGGCCACAGAATGTTCTCCAAGGGCCAAGGGCAGGATGTCTCAGGGCCAGATATCCACCATTTGTGACAAAGCCAGTCAGAGCTGCTGCCTTGTGAATATGAGCCTGACCACCTGTGTCCTGTGACAACAACATCAAGAGAGAAGATGTTTCTCTGCCATCTCCAAGACAAAATGAGGGAGTGAAGTACTTGGGCCCTTTGCCTTGGCCTCAGGCAGGTATATCTGCACTAGCCTCTGTGTATTGTCAGATCGTGTCTGACTCCCTGATTCTTGTGGAGCTCGTACACTAGCCATGGTGCTCCCACAAACTGTGTCAACCCATGTATCAAGTGCCCAAGGAATGCAGCCCTGCATGAGCAAATGAAGTAGACACAGATTCCATGAGGAGATTTCTGTGCTCGTTGGCACCTTTCCCTTTCGTGTACCAACCAGGAGTGATGTTGCAAACAGTTGAAACCTGCTGGAAGAACCGGGGAATGCTTGTTGTTAGGGCCACCACCTATAGTTGTGCCCTGAACAAGACTCCAACGGAGGGGGTGACATGGGGCTGAAACCCAGCCTGAGCTCCAGCCTGCCAAGCCTTGCATTTTGCTCTGGGGCACTTTTCTCCAAGAGGAAGGAGGTGTCTTTTCTAATGCACTAAGAACACCTATGGGTGAGACGTTGTCTAAAGAGATTGCTATACATGTCTCCAATTGGTCACCTATGAGGCTGCTCATGGCAGCATTGTGTTGGGTGGTGGGAAGTCAGAGGCCCTAGGGGTGCCCGTTACTGGAGTACTCTGCAGCAGCCAGGAAGGATGGACTGGATGTGCACAGAGCAATGTGAGAGGTCTTAAAAACAAAGTGTGGAATGGAAACACTAAGACACGGAGGAAGATCTGTAACACACTGCTATCGTGTAAATTAAAATACATGCAGAGCAGACAATAATACACATCTTCATAGAATGCATAGAAGCCAAAAAATATAAGTAAATGGATTAGAATGTTTGGGAGGAAGGACAGGAGTGAGGAGTGGGAATAGGAGAAAATACAGGCATACGTACGTAAGAGAGGCCCTGTAGGGACTGACCAAGAGAATGTGTCCTGAAAAGTGCGATTAATTTAACACTCCACTCCTGAGGCCTAATAAGTTTTTAAAAAGGTGCCTTTGTCCTTGCCATTTGAGGCTTTCCTCAATCCCCCTGTTGACCAGCAGCATGATGAGATCAAGGAGATCATAGCTTTTTAATAATCTCATCATCGGAGAGACTTCTATCTGGACTTGTGTGAGCTTCCTTGTAACACACCTGTCCTTATCAAACTCAGGTTGATCTGGTGCTCTCCTGGTCCTTAAAATCCTTGGAAATTACCTGGCCTTATCTACATTATTTTATTTTCCTAATAGCCATAAACAGAAATGAAAGTACTTACTTCCCTGGGGCTTTATTAACCAAGCTATAAAAGCTATGTTAATGAAGAATAGGGACTGCAAAGAAGAGAAGAAAGCCCTGGGTTCTGTTTGGCCTGGTTTCCTGTGCATCCTGTGTTGACTTTTTGCATTCACTCAAGGCTTTCAGGAGATGGGTCAGATTGGGACACAGTGTCTAAGCTTCTTGCAAGATACATCTGGAACATTCTAGACCAATGCGATCAAAAAGTGCCTGATGGCTAAAAACTTGCATCATTTAACAAATATATGAGTAAATCCAGCACCGTTTTTGAGATATTTCTAAGTCAACTTGGTGCTGCTTAAACAACAACAAAAAATAGACACAATATTCTTTAAAGTGGCGTGTGTTCAATAGGTATCTGAGATCTGAGAAGTGTAAGGTGGATGGAATGAACTTTTACTACCCAGGGAAACCTCCTGTCCCTGCAGTGTCTTACGTGTATTAAAGTAGGCGCCTCTTCTTCCCGGTGACACAGCCCCAGAGTCAGGCACAGTTACAGCAAGTGGAGTTGGCTCTCAGCCCAGTCACCCCCTTGGTTATTAAGGGTATAATCTACCCAGCTGTAGGACATGACCCTGCAAACAAATAAGCTCCCCCAACTTTTTCTCTTCCACAGGGGTTCCATGATTTGCAACGTTTCTCTGGTTGATGTTGGAAGGGCCCAAGTAGAGCAACAATAGCTGCCATCCTTCCAGGCTCTTCTGCAGCTTTGCCCCTTCCTCGGTACAGGTGGAGTCTGGTTCTACTCTTTTGGAGTCTGCCTGAGCTTTGGATTGGCTTGCCACCAGCAGAACACAGCAAAAGCAAGAATGTAATTTCTGAGGTTAGGTGATAAAAAGTGATGATCTGGCATCCAGCTGCTAGCTGGAATGCTTGGAGTTGGAGCCCTAAGGTGACTATCCTGAGACTCCCAAACTGGGAGGAAGCCATGCTACATGGTGAGGCTGTGTGTAGGTGCTCTGGTCAGCAATCCAAGTTTTTGAGTGCTCCAGGCTCAGACACCAGACATGTGAGTAAACAAACCCAAGATGCTTCTAGCTCCCAGTTATGAATTCATCACCAGACTTCGAATCTCCCCAGCTGGGGCCCCAGGTAGTTCTGGGGCCCCGGATAGCAGAGAGAAGCTATCCCAACTGTGCACGGAGTTTCTGACACCTAGAATCCATAAGCACAAAAAATTGCTGTTTGTTTTATGTTACACAGCAATAGTAACTAAAAGACCCACTATCTTCAGTAACACCAAAAAGAAGAGCAGTAAAAAGAAAGAGAGGAAACTGCTATAAATAAAAATTAAAAAATTAAAAACTAAAGAATTATAAGTTTAAAAATTAGAAATACAGATGAGCTATATCAATAAATACAAATGACAGCATTTGACTCCTAGTTAGAATAAACCATTAAAGAAAGACATTTAAGAAAACCAGGGTAATTTGACCTTTGACTGGATACTAGACGGTATTAAGGAATTACTGTTAAAGATGTGATAAAATGGTTACTGAAAAAAGAGCCCTTATTTGTTACAGATACATACAGAGGTATTTAAGGATGAAAATATCTGATTTGCTTTAAATTGGATTTAAAATGGAGATGAGGGAGGATGGGGTACAGATAAAATAAGATTGCCGAAGTAATTGCTGAAGCCTGGTGATAGGTACGTGGAGGTTTATTATGTCTACTTTTGTATGTCTTTGAAGTTTCCCATAAGATAAAGTTTGCCAAAACAAAGATGGAGAGAGCTTGTCATTTGTCCTGTTCTAGGCTGTGGTTCTGTGCTAAGCAGTGCCAATGGTTTAAACAGATTGCTCCTCCTATAAGCACAACTTCTGTATACTCCTGAAGGTTTCTTGACACCCGGGACACTGTAGCAATGTGAGATTTTGGGCAGGGAAAAGGACTAAGGGGGAAGGCATATTCTTAGGTAAATGTTTTAGGCACTCCTCAAATCAGTATATTTTGGGGTGGCTAGAATTCCCCTTGAAGACAGAATTCTCTACTCTGACAATACCTAGCCCAGCCCTAGTACACGATTGGCTATCTATGAATTCCTGGCAAAATGATATAAGAAATTGTTCAGGATTTACTCATCAACTTACCCTGAAGATTAGGGATTGTTCAATTTTGAATTTTGAAATAGATCTGTCAGCAGAAAAAAAAGCAAATAGGCTGCCTGTTGATATGCAGATGATGGACTTTAGAAGGTCCTTCTGTTTGCTTGTAGGTTCCCTCCATTGGAGAAAGACTATTAACTCAGGCTACAGCTTGCTGCTCTCTGGTTGGTTTGGGCTATGTCATTAAGCCCAAAATAGAAAGTTCTTTTACTGCAGAGCTAGGAAAGAGGTTTGAATTTATCAATTCAAGTAACAAAGGGTAGTATTATACCGGCTTTTCTCGGGTGGGGGGTAGGGAAGAGATAATGGCTGCTTCATCAAGGAGAAAGAGTGATCTGACACTGGCAGGGGCTGGGACTAGGAGACAAGCCTCCACTGTGGTGAGTTGGGCTTGTTTCCCATACTGGCCCCCCTCAGTCCCTCCTTCCAACCATGTCACCTCTTTTAGGACATGGGAAAGCAGCTGAGCTACTGGGGAATCAGTCCCAGAAATGTCACTGAAGTTATCAGACTGGAAACAATGCTCTGAGCCAAATCCCTTCCCTCTTGGCTTTTAGAGGAGTCAGAACCTTACAACAAAGTTACACAGAAGGGAGAGGTATCTTTTCCTTGTCAAATGGTCAAAAGTTTTTTTTTTTTTTTTAAAGATTTTATTTATTTATTTGACAGAGAGAAATCACAAGTAGATGGAGAGGCAGGCAGAGAGAGAGAGGGAAGCAGGCTCTCTGCTGAGCAGAGAGCCCAATGCGGGACTCGATCCCAGGACTCTGAGATCACGACCTGAGCCGAAGGCAGCGGCTTAACCCACTGAGCCACCCAGGCACCCCTGGTCAAAAGTTTTTAATGATCCATAGGGCTGGAAAGAGTTTGCAGAAATTGCCATTCATATATATTGCTGGAGGGAAGTAGACTGAGCCAGCCCCTTGAACAACAGAGAATGTGTATCCAGAGGCTCTCTCGTTTATAGCTGGTGGGGGTGCAAACTGGTTCCCTCAACAAACTCTTGTACGTATACAATGGGGGACATTTACAGTATAATGTTCATAGCAGCAGTGGGAGCAAGAGCTAAATCCTAAAAACAAGGTACTTGCCTATTATTGGGAGACTAGATGATATACCTTGTTTCGTCTACACATTTGGTATTTAATACAAGGCAAAATGACTACAGCGGATTACAATGATATGGATGAATTTTAGCAAAGTAAGTGGAAAAAGCAAGTCCCCAAAGATTACATACAGCTTGATGTCATTTTTATAAAGCCAAGGACAGTTCTAAAAAATTACTCTTTAAGAAGATATACAGATCCAGCAAAATCATATAAAAAGAAAAGGAAACAAACATACAATTTGGAATGGGTTCCCTTGGGTAGCAAGCACAAGAAGATGGGGTGGAGAGCCTTATGCTTCAATATTGGTTATTGCTGAGGCCCTAACTTTTGTTTTGGGTTATGGATTGACAGGTACCAAATGCATTATTAAAATTGATGAATTTACTACCTAACAACAAAATCAGGCCATCCATACCAATTTTGAGAGCATCAGAACAAAGGATTATGGTTAATCCAATTCTATATATCTGCCATCAAAAACAGGTTATAGAGGGCACCTGGGTGGCTCAGTGGGTTAAGCCGCTGCCTTCGGCTCAGGTCATGATCTCAGGGTCCTGGGATCGAGTCCCACATCGGGCTCTCTGCTCAGCAGGGAGCCTGCTTCCCCCTCTCACTCTGCCTGCCTCTCTGCCTACTTGTGATCTCTGTCAAATAAATAAATAAAATCTTAAAAAACACAGGTTATAGAGCCTTTGGCACAGTCATCCCACTTTAAGCATTTATCTTAAGGAATAAACAAAGATGCAGAGAAACATTCATGAACAGGACACTTATTGTGGTATTTATAAATATAAAAATAGGAAATACCAAAATAAGGAATTAGTTACATAAATTGTATTACATTGATATACTTGAAAACAAAGTAGTTTTTAAAAATATTTTCTAAGAATGCCTGAGAGGCTCAGTTGGTTAAGCATCTGCCTTTGGCTCAGGTCATGATCCTAGGGGCCAGGGATCAAGTCCTGCATTGCGCCCCACATTGAACCCCACATCACACTCCCTGCTCAGCCTAGACTCTGCTTCTCCCTCTGACCCTCCCCCATCTCGTGCTCTCTCTCTCAAAGAAATAAACAAAATCTTAAAAAAAAAAACATTTCTAAGAGTATTTAACTATATTGGGAAAATGTCATGATAGATCAGTTGAATAAAACAAATTACAGAACAGTGTGAAATAGTATATAAGTGAGAACTTATATTTATTATATATTACATTCATTATATTATATATATTGAATATATATGCATACCAAGAAAAGCTGAGAAGACTATACATCAAAATGATTATAGCCCTTATTTCTGGATGCTGTGATTGTTTCTTCCTAAGCTTGTCAGTAGTTCAAAAATTTTCTGCAGTGATCATTGATTCTTTTACAATCAGAAGTAATTTTATTATAAAAATAGTTAATAATAATAATAGCTAATGTGGATGGAGTACTTGTTACGTGCTAACAGCATTACATGGATTCATTTATTTAAAGCTTAAAATAAACTTATGGGAATGGTACAATTATGACCCCCATCCTATAGATGAAAATACTGATGGTGAGCGGGTTTAAGAACTTGGCATGAGGACACAGAAACCATAAAAAGTGGTGCCCTTAGTCAGATTTCTAGGAGGCTCTTCAAAGGGTGTGTCTGATGATAGTGTCTTGGCCTCTGCACCAGAATGATCTCCACTGGGAACTGAACAGCTTGATATGTAACTGAAACCTACACAGGTTGAGGCCTCCAAGGGGTGTCTGAGCCTGAGCCCACACAAGCCAGCCAATCATCAAACATGGGTGTATATGTAGAGGGGCACACATGGATGGAAGCCAGGTAGCCCACTCCTTGAGGGTTTCTGATGAGCCTCTGTGGCAGATCCCAGTAAATGCAGCCTGGATTGTAGAACAGAGATTTTACTCATGGCTCTGATGAGCTCTGGTCCCCACCAGTCACTGTAGGATGGCCTCTAGAGCCCTCAGTGGAGAGGAGGAGAGGAGGGTGCTCAAGGGATGGGACAGAGCCAGGGACTCAGCTGCAGTCTCTTCTCATCACTCATGCTTTAAATATAAGCTCTGATGTGATCAAGACACCAGAGATAAAATGCCTTTCTCAAGCTAAGCAGCAGGATCTGGTATCCCATTTGGACAAGACAGTGGAAAATAGACTCGGGGGGAAAAATTCCTCGGCCTCAACACGAACACACAGGAGTTGAAGAATCTGATACCTTAACATTGTAGAATAAACAAATGGAGGCATAGTTTCCTATGTTTTTTTTTTTTTAAAACATCTAGAATAGATATGATTTACGTGGGAGTGATTTAAACAGCTAGTTCTTCTCTTCTCAGCTGAAGAATTCTGGATTTTCCTTCAAGATGTAGCTCGAGCATCGCCGTCTATGGAAATACTTCCCAAGCCACCTCAAGCAACAAGGCTGTTCCTCTTCTGTACATGTTTAATAAATGATTTGTTTATCTGTCGTAACATCTGTCTTCCCCTGCTGGAGCATAAACTCAGTGAGCTGTGTTTTATGCACCTTTGGGTTTCCCCCACTTTTTCTGCACTTCTTCCCATCACCTGTCCCCCATGTGCCTCCCTAAGCCTGCTATGTGGTAAGTGCTTTTGGAACAGACAGCTGTAACATTTGGGGCATGGTGTCCTAGAATTCTTGGAGCTGGGACTCAAACCCCTTTTTGCATCTCTGCTGGGTGAAAGTGTTTTATTATATTTGTGGCAGAATTCCTGGCCACAACATTCTGGCCACATCTATAAAATTCTAATTTCAGGTGAAAGGGCAATGTAAGTTTAATTTTTCTGAAAATCACAAAGAAAAATGGGGATAGATACCAAAATCTTCTGGTAGCTGGGCAGGTCCAATAAGCCAGAGCATGGCAGGTTTCTCATGGGCATAGCCATTAAAATGTTCACTAAGTAAGTCTTTATCTTGGAGCTTCTGGGGCATAGAAGGCCTTGGTGCAAAGTGTGTGTTATCAGATATGGCACCCTTTTCAGAGAAAAGATTCTGGCACAACAGGAACGTAAGACTGACCAACTGTATTAATTCTTGGATTTATTCCTCATTGCCTTTTTCTCTATACAACAGGTCTTCCTGAATGTTTGCATGATGTCAAGGGAAGAAAGGGGGTGTTCTTTTTGTTTCACCTCTACCCTCATTTCTTGAATCCTCCCACCTGCCCCTCCCATCCTCACTTCATCTGATGACTTTGTGTCTATATGATTTTTTTAAAAGATTTTATTTATTTGACACACAGAGAGAGATCACAAGTAGGCAGAGAGGCAGGCAGAGGGTGGGGAGGGGAAGCAGGCTCCCTGCTGAGCAGAGAGCCTGACGTGGGACTCTATCCCAGGACTCTGAGATCATGACCTGAGCTGAAGGCAGAGGCTTAAGCCATTGAGCCACCCAGGCACCCTCTATACGATGTTTTTGATACAATTATGTTCTGTTTCCAAAGACCACTATTTCATGGCAGACACTGAGGTGCTCCAAGTAGCATTAAAGGATATTTAGGATCAGAGACCACTTAGAAGTAATAAGAATAAGAATACCTAGGGGCGCTTTGGTGGCTCAGGTGGTTAAGCGTCTGACTCTTGATTTCGGCTCAGGTCATCTCAGGGTCAGGAGATGGAGCTCCAAGTCAGGCTCTGTGCAGTCTGCTTGGGATTCTTCCTCTCCCTCTGCTCCCTGTCCCCTCCTTCCCTCTCACAAAAAGAAGAGGAGAAGAAGAAGAAGGGGGAGGAAGAGGAGGAAGGGGAGAAAGGGGTGGGGGAAGGGGGAGGCGGGGAAGGAAAGGGATGAGGAGGAGGAGAAGAAGAGGAGGAGGAGGAGGAGGGATAGAACACTTTAATACTGGACGTTTATTATATGCTGTGGTGTGTTTAATATTTATAATTTCACTTAATTCTCAGAAGAACCCTATTATTTGGCAATTACGATTATCTCCACTTTATTAATGAGAAAACTGAAACTCAGAGAAGTTAGGTAACTTGCCAAACTTCATGCAGAACCAGAATTCAAATCAGCCCTATCTGACTCTAGAGCCATTTCTTACCTACATGGCTCTGTTTTCTGTCTCAGTAAAGCTTAAAAGTCAGGGAACTGGAAGGAACAACAACAAAATAAAACTAATGGTAAGGCCAAGAGAATTGCTGACAAAAAGATATAGCTCATTTCTTCTCTATGTTTAATGTCAATTTTTATACTTTGGCTAAGGTATTTATTATAAAGTTCTTTGCTGAAGGTCATCTTCCTTCTACCCTGGCCCCCTCATCAGATGATGTTCATTTATAGCTATGTTTAAACATCATAGGCAACACTTAGACTTGCTGTATACTGAGTTTGCCATCTGAGCAAAAATTCTTTCTCAAAGCATATTTGCTTTATTCATTCTCTGGTTTTTGCCAAGAAATTAAAGGACTTTTTTTTTTTTTTTTTTTTTTTGCTTTTAACTTTTTGTTCCAAGTATTCCTCAGCTCTACAATTTAAACAGTCAGGTCCAATTAGTCAAGACCAGATTAACCAAACTGACATTTTAGATCCACAGCTAGTTTGAGTTCCACAGAGTAGGAAAATGTTCTAGAATCTTTCTGAAGGAAAAGACATTCTGATTTAGTTCTGTATTGTTTGTAATCACATATGCTTTACTTCATGGCTTGAATGCTAATAAGAGCTTCCTAGAATTCATTCCTTAAGAAGTTAAGTCATGGCATCTAATTATTTGGCAGGATGTTTTAAGTATATATAATTATATCTTCCCTCTAGTTTGTGGTGGTGAGCCAAGTAATCTGCATCAAGAGAAAATAATACCTACATTAGGGCTACCAACCAGGAGCTCACATTACTTTGGAAAAACCCACTCATTTATAAGCTTAACACATAGTAGGTGCTCAATACTGTTTTTTAGGGTGGGTAATACCCATTAAGTTTTTATTTTGTTTGCTTTTTTTTTTTTTTAACCACACAACTTCTGACAATATGGCATTTTCTAAATTTCCTTTTGAAAGGAATTTCTCATTGGAACTATGGTCCATGGAGGCACTTTGTAAAATGCTGCTGTAGATGCCCAAAATTTTGATGTCCTAGTACACATTTGCACCCATTCAAGGACCTCTGAAACACTGAATAAATGCAGCCCTTATGGTGCTCAATACTTTTTAATGAACCAAACTAATATCACCCCTACCTTACTAGTTAAGATAACTCAGGCAAAGGGAAATCATATTGACCCTGTTCCATATTTCAATACTTGGAGGTCAGTTGTGTGAGTGTGGCTGAGACCCTGCACTTGGGAGTATAAAGTTTCAAATCCTGATCACTACCATGGAAGTCCCTTCTCTTTTCTGAGTACTTGTCTGCTTCTTGCACTAGGAGACAGAACCAGTTCTCACACAGTACAGGGCAACAGTGAACAGCACACTGGGCATGGCTTTATAATCATGAGCACTGAGTGATGATTTTTTCCTCATACATTCTACATGATCTTAACTCTTACTCCTCTATTATTTGGGGATGATAACTGCAAAACATGCTCAGAATTTGGGCTAAAATAATTTTTTTTCCAAGTCTGGTAAATTATGTCACAAGCCTTTGGGGGAGTAGATCTGAGACACTTTCCTTTGGGCATGCTGCTGGGAGATAGAAGGGAAAGCAGAATTGTCATTTTCAGTCTAGGAAGGCCAAGCCAGTCAGCCTCGCTAGGCAGGTTGTTTTGGATGAAGGACAATTTTCAGTCTCATCCTCGGCTGATCCAGGCCTCCAGAGCTTTCTTCAGCCTTTTGGTTGGGATGATGCCGTCAGAGATGCAGAGTGAGCAGCTGGGTTCAGCAGAGTGAACTGCTATTGGGGGTAGGAAGTCTAGAAGATCAGTGACCAGGGTCAGCTCTTGCCTTGCGTTTTAAGGTTAAATGTCCTTTGGAAAGTTACATTTGCCAGGTCCTGTGGACATCATCCTCTCTCTTCTATCTGTACCTCGACTATAGGGAGAATACAAGCTTCCACCAGCGCAGGGTATCTTACCTGTCTGGATAACCCTTCTCTCTCCCAAGCGTGGGATGCAGGACATAACAGCTTTAAGGAGCCAAACATTTCTGTGAATGCAGGGATATGGGGATGTGAAAACATTTCACAAACCCCAAAGAGATTCATAGCCAGACCGAGATCCTATCCTAAGGTATCTGAGCTTTCTTTAAAGCGCGTGTTGTAGCCGCTTCTAACACCGCCGGGTCGCCGCCCCTCTATAAAGTAGGCCAGAGAAGGTAGGGGTTGAGGGGGGTGTTGTCTCTTCCTCGTTCCCACAAGGAACCCGAGGGATAGGAAGGCGCACACTTGGGTCGGGAGGCAACAACGGGCGAGGCTGCGTGGGGTTGGTGGAAGCCAGGCGCGCGGTCGGAGGCTCAGGGAAAAGCCTCGGCCGCAGGCATCGCGCCCCACAGTCCACCTTAGGCCCGAGGACAGGTGTGTGCGGGGAGGGGGAGTTGTCAGGTGCACCGCGCGGCACTCCCAGGGCAGACACACCCTCCTCCGCCCACGAGTGACCTAATTAGAAGGTGCCTGCCACGCCCAGAGGCGGAGGCGGCCACCCCAACCGGGCTACCACTAGGCGCCCGTTCCTGCCCCCAAAGATTTGGGTATCCCATGCAACTCCAGCGCACCACGGGGTCACAACTCTAGTTTCTGTGACCTGGATGCAAACGCGGGGTAAAGCGCAGAGCCGGCTCACCTTACGGAAAAAGTCTCCGGCAACTAGGTTCTCCCCCAACACCCTCCGACCCCGGGGCGGTGTCTGCGCCACGCCGGCGCCCGCGCCGCGCAGTACGCTGTGCTCCGGAATTAACCCGGTTCTCTGTCGTAAGAACGGCGCTCGCCTTGCCTGGGTCTTCCCTTTCTCTCTGGACCCCTCCCTTCTGGACGACCACGCCCTACCGGCGAAGGTGCCTCAGTTACCAGCCGGCTACGTCGCGCCTGCGCCTTGGCTCCTGGTTCCCGCCCCCCCCCTCCCCCCAAAGCCGCTCTGGCGGCGGACCGGGGTTGGCTCTGCAGTTGCGCAGCTCTAGTCCCAGCCCTTCCACCCCGCCGCCTCCTGACGCCGGGCGTGATGTCACCACGCCGGCGGCCGCCATTACAGAGAGCCGAGCTCCGGGGCTAGATCGAGCGGAGGTGGGCAGCGGCCGGTGGCCGGGTGTTGCAGGGAGAGTCCGCGGGTTTGCGCTAGCGCCGAGCAGCCGCCAGCAGCCACACAGGTACCCCGGGAGCCGGCGGCGGCGTGTGCGTGTGGCCCGTGTGCGGGCGGCGGCGCGGGAGGAGCGCGGAGCGGCAGCCGGTTCGGGCGGGTGGCATCATGGACGAGAAGGTGTTCACCAAGGAGCTGGACCAGTGGATCGAGCAGCTGAACGAGTGCAAGCAGCTGTCCGAGTCCCAGGTCAAGAGCCTCTGCGAGAAGGTGAGTTTCTCTCCGGCTGCGGGAGGCGGCGCGGGCCGAGCCCCTCGGGAAGGAGGCGGCGGTGGGGAGGGTGCAACATGGCGGAGGCAGCCGGCCCGGGTCCCCCCCGAGCTTCCCAGACCGGCGCCCGGCGCGGCTCGGCGGCGGCTCCCGGGCGACCCGGCGCCCCCTGCCTCCAGCGCAGGGATTGGTTGTCGCCGCCACCGCCGCCTAAAATGGCGCCGTTCACCCTACTCCGGGGCTTCCGAGCCTCTCCGCCCTGGAGCGGGGCGAGGTGGCTGGGGGCCACACAGAGACCCTGTGTGTTCGGGTCGGGGTCGGTTTTGAGGTGCATGTAAGAGGACGTGGGTTCTGCGGCCTGGGATGCGGGTGTAGGACTCTACCGTGAGGCGGATAAGAGGCTTTTTACTTGCGCTCAGGCCTCATTCTTGGTTCCAGAGCTGTCCAGAGAATCCCCCAAAGGCAAGCTCGTAGGCCGGACCCCAAGACTTGTCTAAAGGTCCTACACCCGCATCCCAGGACCTTTAGCCCTGCTGCCCCTGGTGGTTTTGTTAAATTCACTGAGCAGTCCTTTCCAGAGACTGACTTAAAAATGTGTGTTAAAAGAATTTAAAAATACTTTTCTAACCTAGTTTCTACGAAGGTCATGGTGGTAGGTGCAGGGAGGAGTTACAACTTGGGTTTCAGAGTTGGAAGAAGTGGAGAATTTGGTGAGTCATACCACATAAGGAGCTTTGGGATTGGAAATCAAGTGTTGGTTTAATCTATGAATTCTATGCTGACTCAAACTGGGTACTGTGAAACCCTTCTGTGAGCTGAGCGTACTTGGCATTTTGCCATCTATTTTTAAAAAGGAACAACATAAACTGCGAGCAGCAAATTTTGTACACTGGCTCTTTGGTGGGAAAGTTACTTGATTGTATTTTTGAGGCTGTAAGTATGGATAGTAATAATAGCTGTTGATTGAGCTTTTAATAAGTCCCATTTTAAATTACCTGATTCCGTTTTGCTTTTACCTAGGGGTTGGGGAAACAGGTAGCCTATTTAGTTATTGGCTGTGTTATATTTTTGAAGTTTTATGACTCAGTTTTCTAATATATAGAAAATGCTTATCTCCACTACAGATAGTTTAACTTCTTTTATCAAAAATAACTTGGTAGTATTTCATTTTAGTGCAGAATTGCGGAATACCATATTTGCATTTTGTGTCAGTGAAGAGTGTTATTAGAGAGCAATTATGCTGACTCGTTTGCGGTTTGATGGAAGAATTAGGTTCATGAGTTTGATGTATATACTCCTAATGCAGGCTTTTTAAGAAACCGTGCTGTGAATAATTGCAATTTAAAGGAGTCAAATTCAGATTTATTTATCGTTATCCTGAACAACTCTCCTACTAGTTGATGAGGTGGCAAATTACCTATTGGAGCTGAATTTTAATGTTAGCAGTGTCTTCTGTTCCTTCTTTATCCTCATCAGATAAGGATGGTGTTTGTATGAAGGTTTAGAAAGAGGCTTTTTAAACTTACTTCACGTATACTGTCAAGTCTTAATTTCTAGGTGCTGTTAAGTGATGATTTTATGACTTTTAGGGATCAGTGCTATATAGACTTTGAGTCAGCATTTGGTGAGGTGACTAGTTATTTGTGTAGAAAACATTGGAAGAGAGGTAATGGTGTAATTGGAAGACTACCAGACTTCAAGTTAGACCTGGGCGCTAGTCCTCTTTCTGTTGTAGAACAGTTGTGACTGACCTTGGGACAATCACCTAGTCCACATTTTGCTACTGAAACTAAGAGTAAAATAGATGTTCCAGGCTCCCTTCTAATCTGAGATTATATAATCCAATTTAAATTAGTATGTTGTGTTTAAATATTGAACACCTGCTTACTATTCACAATTGCTTACTTTTATGAGAGAAATGAAAAGCAATGAAGTATAATCACATTCAGTCTCAAGGAGCCTGAATCTGGTTGGAAGTAGGTAAGTAGTAGATGAACGAGAGAAGCACAGGGCTTGTGTTAGAGACTGCAGGAGATAATAGTGGGTGCTTAGTTTGGGTGTGTGAAGATTTATGAATGTGCTAAATGTGATTGCTTTCCCCATCTTTGTAAAATTAAGATACAGTGAGATTTACCACTGTATACTTATATCTCCATTGCTTTCTACTATGTCCAGATTTCTGTTCTTAGAGCCAAAAAGGTGGAAATAATATTTGAAGTTAGGTTCCCAAGAAATGGGTTCTTTTTTTTTTTTTTTTTTTAAAGATTTTATTTATTTATTTGACAGAGAGAGATTACAAGTAGGCAGAGAGAGAGAGAGAGAGGAGGAAGCAGACTCCCTGCCGAGCAGAGAGCCCGATGCGGGACTCGATCCCAGGACCCTGAGATCATGACCTGACCCGAAGGCAGCGGCTTAACCCACTGAGCCACCCAGGCGCCCAAGAAATGGGTTCTTTGAGGGGAAATATTATGCAGTCTTCACACTCTTTTTAACTTGTAAGTTTTTGAACTGCGGAGTATATTAACTTCGCAAACTAAGTTTTAAGGCAGCTTTTTAGGTATGTGAAATGAGTGAGGATGCATGACTTGAAATGATTTTTTGTACTAGGAAATTACAGCAAAAATTCTCTTTTCACTCTTAATTGAACAGCCAATAGCACATCTAGTGAAAACTATGTATTTTGAAAATCTCGAGGGAACTATTTTTCATTCATATAATAGATTATCCTTTTAAAGAAAAAACACTTGTTGGAGATAGGTACTTGGTAGTAGTTGATCGTTTCTTTAATTTTAAGAAGGAAAAGTAACACAAAAGCCTTCCTTTTATCCACCTGAAGGTGGTAAGTGATCTGAATGAAATATTTAAATGGTAAAGATAGAAGTATACCATGAGAAGTATACCATAAAAAATTCAGAGACTATTATTATGATCTCCCATTAGTAGTTAATAGTGGTAGGTGTTCAAAATGCAGAGAATCTAGGTGTGTGTTTATAGACAAAGGTAAATACTTTTTTTTGCAGTTGACTAGTTAAGCATTTTTTCCCTTCACAGTGTGATTAAGATTTATATCAAAGCCAAGATGATTGTATGTGGAGTATACTTTGTCATTTTGAGGATCATAATTTTAGTTCATTGTTGAAAATTTGTGGTGAGTGCATACAGTCTTGTCTCAGGTACAGTTCTGTAGTCAGTAACATTACTACATTTGTATAATTGGAAGGTATGTTTCCACTTAGAGATTGGAAGAAGTAAATAGTATCAACTACAGTAAACGGTGACTTCATCAGTGGTTTAATTTAGGTAAGATTTTTGGCTTTGTCCTTTCAGGTCTTTCCAAACTTGTGGAGAATGTTGTTTGATAGCCAGTTTGTTTTTTTTTTTTTTCCCTTTCCCCAAAGGAGTTCTTTACCTAGGTATGCTCTTTTCCATTGCTCTGCAAACACTATAAATAAAATGCAGTCACTAAGGCCTCACATTTGTTACAGGAGTATGGTAAAAAACAAACCCTCCTTCTCACTGGATGAACTACAAAATGTTTGACCAAAGTTAAATTTCTGTATGAAGTGGTTAATAAATTTTTGTGAGCCTATATGTGTGCTTAATTTAACATTGTTTGGAGGCAGCTGGGTGGTGTAGTTGGTTAAGCTTCAGACTCTTGTTTTTGGCTCAGGTCTTGATCTCAGGGTGGTGAGATGAGCCCCATGTTGAGCTCAACCTGGAGTCTGCTTGAGATTCTTTCTCCCTCTGGCCCTCCTGCTCATGCAGGGAGCACTCCCTTCCCCCATCCCCCTGCTCACCCTCTCTCTCCCCTCACTGTCTCTTTCCCTCTGGAATGGATAGATAAATCTTAAAAAAACAAAACAAACAAAACCCAAACATTTAAAAGGTTGTTTGGCTCATTTCCATAATAGTAATTTGAATATTGAGAACAAAGGGAAAGCATGATGCAGAACGATGTTTGTATCATATTTGTTTGTGTATTTTCACATACACAGTTCTTTTAAGTTTATGAGACAGTAATCGTCCTCAGTGATAGATGGAAACCAGAGGCTCAGAAAGGTAAAGTGAGGGCTCCTGGTTGCCTCAGTGGGTTAAGCCTCTGCCTTTGGATCAGGTCATGATCTCAGGGTCCTGGGATTGAGCTCCAGACTCTCTGCTCAGTGGGGAGCCTGCTTCCTCCTCCCCCCTCTGCCTGTCACTCTGCCTGCTTGTGATCTCGCTGTCAAATAAATAAATAAAATCTTTAAAAAAAAAGAAAGAAAGGTAAAGTGACTTGACTTTGGGGGCTAAAGTGAGATGTGCAGGCTTACAGATTCTCGGCCCAGTGTTCTAATGTTGCTCCACAGCTCCCCTCTTTTCTTAGGTGGTGTTAATGAAAAAGGAGGTGAATTGGGAGTCAAACTGAATTGTGGAATCAACAGCTCTGTAAAATAAAGCATTTTGTTCATTGCTTGAAACCTTCCTATTTATGTCACACAGTGTTGTCTCACTTTGTCCTGGAGGAGGAAACAGTTAATTTTTTAATTTTGAGTGTGGCTGACTGTATTTGCCCCTCAAATAACATTAGTGAGAAGAAAATGCCAGTTCATTTTGTGTGTATTCTTAGTGCAAATCATGGTCTGGAAACAGAACTTTATACCTGGAAAGCAAACCTAATATTTATATTGTTCAGTACAGTTTGTAAAATGCCTTTTTATCATGGCTTCCGTAGTGAGACCTACCTGTATGTGTCAGTGTGTGTTTCATGATCTCCTAGTCATGAAGCAGTAGTGCACTTGGTTTTGGGTTGAATTAATGTGGAAGCATCGAAAAGGTGAACAGCCCTACTATTTGGAAACACAGGTCCCCCAACTCCTTTTCTTTTCTCTGTCAAAGTCAAGAGTTCTGCCTACAAATACTGGCAGGTGAAACTCATGCTATAGAAAGCATGAGAGGCACTGGTAGAGTTTGTGGGTAACATTTGTATCACCTGTCAGGTGTCTCTGCCCCACCCCTCTTTAATGGCCCACAATATTGCTGGTATTGTAAGTTATTTGTCAGTTACCTGTGAAGTATTCTTTGTTTAGGTTGGAGGAGGTTGAGCTAGGAAAACCTGGAGATAATAGGTTTGTGTTGAGGTAAGAAGGGTCGTTTTTTTTTTTTAATTATTTTTATTAATATATATTATTTGCCCCAGGGGTACAGGTCTATGAATCATCAGGCTTACACATTTCACAGAGGGAGGGTCTTTTTTGAGGGTGCTCAGAAGAGAGGGAAAGTTTGGTATGGCAGAGAATCCCCCCCCCCTTTTTTTTTTTTTTTACTTTTTTGACCCATCTCTCATTTCCTTTTTTTTTTTTTTCCCTTCATTACCATCCTTGTCTGAAAAAACCTTCAAGCTGTACTTCCCACACAAGTGAGATAGGAATTGGACTAGAACTATGAAGGGAAAAGATTTTGTTTTTTTGCTGTTTTAAATAGTGTTTCTTTCGGCTTCTGCAGAAGTGGTAGAAGCAGCTGAAATAGGGGTCTGGCTGCCAGTAAATGGCTGGGGATGGATTCTGAAAAAATTGTAAAGCGCAATCTGGGATTAACTGCTTAATTTCTTAACAGTACAGAATTACTGTTACTTACTTATATATCGGTAGCGTGGTTTGGGATGGATGAACAAGGCAGTGACAGAGTTGTGTATATCTGGATCTGTATATTTTATAAACTGTATGTGACCAGTTGGCCAGTTACTGTGGTATCCATGTACTCGCTTCTGCTTCGGTCATTTAGTTACTACTACAGATGGGAGTATGGATGTTGAGGGGGCTGCAAGAAGATTGTAAACCTTTTTCCATACTGCTCCTGGGAGACAGAGTTCATTTACCTAGCTAGAATTATATACAAAGTGTAGTTCACAAAGACTATGGAGTGTCAGTGGTACTGTTAACTATGTGACAGTGTATATTTAGTTCTGGAATTCATTCAGTCAAAATTTATTAAGCTATTATTATGTGAATTACTCATTTTCACTGTTTTGTCTAAATAGCATTATTTTAGGGATTTGTTAATTTGTTGCACTAATAGTAGGGTTTCACATTCATTAGTCAGGAATTTAAACTTGAAGTAACTCTTTAGAGGGGAAAGGTTTTAAAATATTTGTGCTAATGGTGATCAAGTGCATGTCATTAGTCTGCCACCCATTGTTTGTAAACTGGCAGTAGTGCCCACCCTTTTTCTGTTGGGTATCTATGATTTAGTGAAAAGGCTTAAGAATTGCTTTAGTAAAATTTCAGTGATGAAAGGAACCTTAAAGACCATAGGCCAAGTCACTTGGTATAGATGAGGGAGGAAACTGAAACATCCAGAGTGGTCACATATCATTCATGATAGATTGTTGTGGTGAGAATTTTTAAACTACATATATACCAACATTTCTCTGTTACATATAATTTTTTTCCTCTATGCAGGAATGGGAATTTTTAATTCCTACACATGTGCATTTGACAGAAGTGGAAGAATATGAACTTAAATATTTTAATTTTTTTTAAGTTTTTATGTATTTGTCAGAGCGGCGAGCGCACAAAAGCAGGGGGACCAGCAGGAAGAGGGAGAAGAATGCTCCCCACTGAGGAGGGAGCCTGATGTGGGACTCTGTCCCAGGACCCTGGGATCACGACCTGAGCCGAAGGCAGATGTTTAACTGAATGAGCAACCCACTTATCTCTTAAGTATTTTCCTTTAATACAATTTTAGAATTATTCACATCCCTGACCTTTTATAACCTTAAAACCAAGTAGTAACTACTAGTTGGTAGAACATTACATGGAGGATTATAGTACTTTTATCGTGTAATCACACAGATAGTATACATACAGTGTAATCATATGGAAGACCAAAATATTTCATAAAACGTTAGAGGCATCTGTTTGATGTAATTAATGAAAAACACCTAATATGAAGAAAGTTTGATAGTTGAAGATGATTAACTCAAGATTTATTTGCTTCCAGGGCTAGTAGTATGTCTACATTATGTATCACACCAAAGTAAAAATCTAGCTGTATACACTAGTTTGTCATGAACCTTAATTTATTTGCAAATTAATGAAAATCAAGAAAACCTACCTGTTATTTTTCATAAAAGGAGTATGCCACAAATTCTCTTATGGTATTGAAAAATATTATTATTGCTTGCAAATTTGCCATTAAAAAATTTTTTTTTAATTATTTAAGAGAGAGAGAGAGAGAGAGAGAGCGCGCGTGCACGCTCAAGAAGAAAATCTCAAGTAGACTCCCTGCGCCTGATGCTGGGTTAGATCCCACCACACTTGAGATCATGACCTGAGCCAAAAGCAAGAGTGGATGCTTAAATGAGTGAGCCACCCAGGCACCCCATGAATTTGCTTTTTAAAATAGTTTCCAGGGTACCTGGGTGGCTCAGTGGGTTAAAGCCTCTGCCTTAGGCTCAGGTCATGATCCCAGGGTCCTGGGATCAAGCCCTGCCTCTGGTTCTCTGCTTGGGAGGGAGCCTGCTTCCTTCTCCCTGCCTTTCTGCCTACTTGTGACCTCTGCCTGTCAAATAAATAAATAAATAAAATAGTTTCCAAATGTTTGCAATTGTGAAACTAAAAAATAAAATTCAAAATTAGTTCTTGTATTTCTTTAGGTTTACTTCCCTTATGTCTTTATGGCTGTATTGGCAGAAGATATACTCAATTGTGATTAAAGTGTGAAATGTTTAATTTAGTAAAATAGAGTTACAGTGAACATTTGAATTAATAATCAGATTTTTTTTTGTAAATATTTTATTTATTTATTTGACAGAGAGATCACAAGGAGGCAGAGAGGCAGGCAGAGAGAGAGAGAGAGGAGGAAGCAGGCTCCTGGCTGAGCAGAGAGCCCGATGTGGGGCTCGATCCCAGGACCCTGAGACCATGACCTGAGCTGAAGGCAGAGGCTTTAACCCACTGAGCCACCCAGGTGCCCCAGTAATCAGATTTTTAATAGAAAAATATATAAAAGAGCATCACTTAGCTCTCCGTTGATAGATACTAAAAGAATTGTGTGGACAATCTGTGTAGGAGGAAGAATAACTGATAGTAAATAAACAGACTAGAAAGTTTGAACTCTAAAATAAAAAGTACCAGTTAAATCAGAAGGCAACATTTTATATTTGAAATAGATGTGAATGAGTGCATTCTAACATTATTACATATGTGAGTTGGGAATAATTGAACTTTATGGACTATGTAATCAAAAAACGTTAGCGTTGGGACGCCTGGGTGGCTCAGTGGGTTAAGCAGCTGCCTTCGGCTCAGGTCATGATCCCAGCGTCCTGGGATCGAGTCCCACATCCGGCCCCTTGCTCGGCGGGGAGCCTGCCTCTCCCTCTGCCTCTGCCTCTGCCTGCCACTTTGTCTGCCTGTGCTCGCGCTCGCTCGCTCTCTAACAAATAAATAAATAAAATCTTTAAAAAAAAAAAAGTTAGCGTTATTTTGCTCTTTATTCCCACAATTGAAAATCTGAAAGGAAGTTAAATAAACAGTACATATATTAATCTGGGAGGATATTATGCGACATTTTAAAATGATCACTATAATGCTATAGGACATTGACTTCATGTATATGAACTTTAAAGATTTTACTTATTTGAGAGAGAAAGCATGCAGTGAATGAGTGTGGGGAGGGGCAGTGGTAGAGGAAGAAGCAAAAGCAGACTCCCCTCAGAGCAGAGAGCCCAACTTGGGTCTTGATCCCAACTTGCGCCCAAATCAGACACTTAATCTATTGTGCCACCTAGGCGTCCCTATGAGTATGAACTTTAGGACAGAAATTGAGGTATTTACCAATTTTAAGCAAGAGGTCTATATGTGGGTAAAAGCTGGAAGGGAATACAAAGAAATGAAAGTAGTTTTTATTGGTGTGGTAGATTTAAGACGGCCATAATCTGGAGCACCTGGGTGGCTCAGTGGTTTAAGCCTCTGCCTTTGGCTCGGTTCACGAATTCAGGGTCCTGGGATCGAGCCCTGCATCGGGCTCTCTACTTGGCAGGGAACCTGCTTCCTCCTCTCCCCCTCTCTGCCTGCCTCTCTGCCTACTTGTGATCTCTGTCTGTCAAATAAATAAATAAAAATCTTTAAAAAAAAAAAAAAAAGACAGTCATAATCTATCAACATTTTGGGTACCTGGGTGGCTCTAATCGGCTGACTTTGGCCCAGGTCCTGATCCCAGTATGGGATCTAGTCCCACATTTGGCTCCCTTCTAGGCAGAGAACCTGCTTTTCTCTCTCCCTCTGCCTGCTGCTCTGCCTACTTGTGCTCTCTGTCAAATAAATAAAATCTTAAAATGTTGATAGATTTTTTTTTTTTTAATGTTCTCCATACCCAGGAAACCTGATGGTAAGTTGAAAATTTTAGGATTTCTGAATCTGAACTCATAAGGCAGGACATTAATAATAAATTCTAAAGGTTTCTTTTCTTCAAGTGAATCTCCAAATTGTTTGAATTTTAGGACTGTAGAAAAATAACTTTTAGTTAAACTGTTATTATTGGACTAGCTTATTCCAGTTTCAACCTTGTTCTGTGAAGTTTTATATATATATATACATTGCAGCATTTTTACATTTTCATCCTTCCCCTCCCCTTATTATAATCCCAGGGACTATGCTACCTCTAGCACAAAAAATTAATCAGGTCTATATGTGTGCATTATGATCTCCAGGATGGATTGTTGGAGAGAGAAACAGGCTGCTGAATAATACATTTCCTAGTTTAAAAGTGCAAAAGAAAACAATTATGTTCTTGTAGGCATATAATATATATGTAAAACTTGTGGTAAACGGGGTTTCAAAGGATGTACATCAGAATACTCTTGGTGGTTACTTTGCCCAAGAGGAATGGGATTGTGGAGAATGGTCAAAAGGGACATTTGGTTTTATCTGCTGCTAATTTTTTTTATGTGACAATGTGTCACTATAACTTGCACAGTTTTAAAAGTAAAATTAAAGATCAGAGCGCCTAGCTAGCTCGGTCAGTGGAGCATCTGATTTTTAATCTCAGCTGAAGTCTTGATCTCAGGATTGTGCATACAAGCCCCGTGTTGGGCTCCACACTGGGAGTGGAGCCTACTTAAGAAATAGAATAGAAGTAAAGGTACAGTGTTTGTCATTAGGATATGTCAAAATTGGAATAAAAGGAACAACTAGCAGTTAGGTTTAATTGTCCTTTTATGATTTGAATAGAAATTTTGAGTAGATAGTAATAAGAAACTTTGGGCAGTTGTGAATGGCAACTTTTTATCATTTACGTAGAGAATAGTCTTGCAGGTAAGCAGGTGTCAAGAGATGTATTTTAGAATTTAATTTCTCATAGAACTGCAAGATTTATGTGGTTGTGACCATCTGGTTTCTTATGTAATTGCCCTTTTAAAACTTCTGAATAACTTACAAATTTCTTTGAAGTGGGACCTATCATGGTATTCATGGCTATTTTCATTACTATGTGCCAGGTGCTAAAAACACTGGACATGGTATTAATGCCAAACAGTCTTATGGGATATGCCTAAAGAAATTCTGCTTTTTTAGCAATAATAAATCATGGGAAATCGGAATTACACTAGCAAGATGTATTATATATATTTCTTAAGATAAATCACTTTTGAGGCATAGCAGAAATTTTTTCTAAACTTAGAACAAAATAATGACTAGTTTTTGGATGTCAGCGATTGGTCAGGGTCTTGAAATAGGCTCCCTAAATATTTCTGAGACTTGAAAATAATGGTGGTTAGAGGGACCTGGGTGGCTCAGTCATTTGGGCGTCTGCCTTCAGCTTAGGTGGTGATCTTGGGGTTTTGGAATGGAGCCCCATAGTGGGCTCCCTGCTTAGCAGGGAGTCTTCTCCCTTTCCCTCTGCAAACCTCCCCCCCCCCAATCGTGCTTACTTGTGCTCTCAGATAAGTAAAATCTTTAAAAAAAATTTTTTTTATATATATATATGTGTGTATGTGTAATTTTTTTTCCCCCTTAAACTAAGAAAACACTTGTGGGAAGACTAAAAAACTATTGATGCTTGGATTCCACTACCAAAGATTCTGGCTTGAGAGAGGAGTAGCCTTAGCATGCGCGCGCGCGTGTGTGTGTGATTTATTTATTTATTTAAAAAGAACTTCACAGGTGATTTTTAATATATGGCTAAGGTTGCATACCACTGCCTTAAAACCAGTCCTTATGGGGCGCCTGGGTGGCTCAGTAGCCTCTGCCTTCAGCTCAGGTCATGATCACAGGGTCTTGGGATCGAGCCCCACATCAGGCTCTCTGCTCATCGGGGAGCCTGCTTCCCCTTCTCTCTCTGCCTGCTGCTCTGCCTGCTTGTGATCTCTCTATCAAATAAATAAATAAAGTCTTTTAAAAAAAAAAAAACAGTCCTTGTTACCTTTGGTTGTGGCTTAAAATCTAGTGAGCGTGGCTCATTAGCAACAATTTGCTGTAGCAATTTAACTCCGTGTTCTAGTGTGTTTCCTTCCCCTGATGCAGTCTCTCACTGTACATTCTAGAACACCAATTCATAATGCTAGCTGCACATAGAAGAAAATGTTCAATAAATGTAGAATGTGTGAAGTAAATACTTTTAAATAATTTTCAGAACAAATTTCTTTCACCTTGTCAGCTTAACTGAAATCTGACTCCTCCTGAGGAAGTCCTATACTTTCTCTAATAACCCTCCAGGTAGATGGATGCTGCCTTCTTCTAGGATAAAAATTCCCTGTTTTTTGGGCTTATTTTATCTACCTAGATATCCAGGCACCTTTCCTTATTACTGTCACCTGTTATTTCTTCATTCTCCAGAGAACTTGGTACCATTTTCCAGGCCTGTACTTTGATGTCCTGAGAGACATCCATGGCTTTCCCTGAAGATGATTTAACCAGTACCACCATATAAATAAGTTCTAGATTCATTCAGCAAACAGATATTAAATGCCTTTTATATCTAACACATTACGCTACTGAGGTGTTGTGTATGCAGTGGTGAATTAAAGGAACCTGGTGAACAGTTTTAGCTCTTAACTTGGATATTTAGGTGGAAAATAGATAGGATGCAGAAAGAATGGAAGCAGGGAGTTCAGTATGGAGACTAGCATCGTAATACAGGTGAAGTAATGGTGGCTTGGACCGGGGCAGTAGCAAAAAAGATAAAAACAGATTGATTTGAGATATGTTTTGGAGGGAGACTAGGCAAGATTTGTTGGTGTATTGGTCACTGAATACTAGTGGCCTTTAAGCTCTACTCTGTCTCAGATATCCACATGTATAGGCCTACCTCTGGAATCTTAAATTCAGTCATCAAGTTTTCCAGTAGGGGATCTTTCTTCTAAAAGTGCTTTGATTAGACTTGTTCTTCAGTCTGTGTCCATGCCCTGTTCTCCTCCTTGTATCCTCCCTGGGGTGACCAGCTATTATTGGTTTACTTGAGCACAACTGAGATATTTCTTAGGATGCCAGACTTTGAGCACTAAAACCAGGATAGCTGGTTCACCCCGAACCTACCCCAGTAGACCCTTTTCTCTGCACTAAGTGGTATGCTTCAGCCATGTAGATCTTCTCCTCTTCCTGAGAATTTATACACATGATCACACTTTGCCTATGTTGCACCTCCTCCCATTTCCTACTGGCATTCCCTTCCTGTAATCGAGTCCCACCCATTCTTTGACCTGAGGCACTTTTCTTAGCTGTCCCAGTTTGTGATCCTGAAACACTCTGCTTACTCTAGCTTGTCTTAGCACTTGACCTGATCATTTTATTGTCTGCTGCTGGTGCTGCACTGTGCTTTTATGGGCTGTCTTGTTCGTTTTGATGTCTTATTTAAATGGGTCTCCACCATTTGCTTTGTTCCTTTTATCACTTAACGTAGCCTGTACTTTGTTGCTTGGTTTCTTATTTGTGGTCCCCTGTCTCCATTGACCCATCTTGTATGCTCTGGTCCCCAGTGGCTAGCACAAGGCCTGGGACATTGTTATCACTCAGATGATGAGCAAGTGAATGGTGTTCTTCAGTGCACTTTGGTTTTGGGGGTAAGGTAAATGATCAGTAAATGCATGCTGAATGACTGATAGGCTTTTGATTGAGTGAAATGTTATGCTGCCTTTAAAAAGTAATGTATGGGGGCGCCTGGGTGGCTCAGTGGGTTAAGCCTCTGCCTTCAGCTCAGGTCATGATCTCAGGGTTCTGGGGTCAAGCCCCGCATCAGGCTCTCTGCTCAGCGGGGAGCCTGCTTCCTCCTCTCTCCCTCTTTGCCTGCCTCTCTGCCTATTTGTGATCTATCTCTCTCTGTCAAATAAATAAATAAAATCTTTAAAAAAAAAAGTAATGTATGAATTTGTGATTATATGAGGGAATGCATATGCTACCAAACAACTTTATAAAAACCATGTATATCGAATAGTTACAGTTGTAGAACAAAAAGTTGGTATTTTTAGCATTAAAAGTGTAAAAATGCAGGTGAAACTTTTATCTGTTGTTCCCCCCACTATCCCTCCCCCCAAAAAATCCAGTTAAGCAGAAATTAGAAACCTTTCTTCACATCTTGGAATACTGGAGTGCCAGCATATTATAAGTAGAATTTTAAAGCTAAGGAACTAGGTATCTGAATGTCTTGTTCCATTTTCAATATTCTTGTATGGCTGCTCATAATGAACTATTTTAGCATTTAGTTAGATGGCAACTAATAGGCCTAAAAACTGGTAGTGATTAGTGGAATGGAATTATACATCTTGACACATGTTTTTTCTAAGTATCAGGAATGGCATAACCAGTAGATGGAATCTGCCTGTATCTTGCGCTCTTTAATGGAATTATCGATGCCTACAATTTCATCTTACACTAAGTCTGCTCTTCAATCTATGTTACGTTTAAATAAACATCTTCTTTAATGTTGTTTAATGACACATGTATTGGTTTATTTTATTTCCATTTGTAGGCTAAAGAAATCCTGACAAAAGAATCCAATGTGCAGGAGGTTCGATGTCCAGTCACCGTCTGTGGAGATGTACATGGGCAATTTCATGATCTCATGGAACTGTTTAGAATTGGTGGCAAATCGCCAGATACAAACTACTTGTTTATGGGAGATTATGTTGACAGAGGATATTATTCAGTTGAAACAGTTACTCTGCTTGTAGCTCTTAAGGTAATTTCGATTTTGTTTGGGGTCATTTTGTACTGGGTTTTCTTTTTTTTTTTTTTTCTCTCCCCTCTCAGTTTTGGTGTCCATCTCCCCCCCTCACCCTGGTGATTTGTGATTTTTCTCTGAATGTTACGTTTTAGAATAAAATTCCATATTTAGGAATGCAGTATTTAGGTTTTGGACTTAAAAATCATACGCCTGTCTTCATTCTGAATGAAAGTTAAAAGGTTATTCTTATTCAAGTTACTTGAGAAATGTTAGAAGGCTGGTCCAGTAAAAATGTTTCTTCATTTAATCAGGGCATGGGGAGGTTGTATAATTACCTTTCTAGATGCTTTTGAAATAAAAGATACTAAATGTCAGGATGTTTACATCTTAGGGCATAGTAATCCTATAATTAGATTTTTACTGAAGAAGAAATTCAAGAAGAAAGAAGGAAAGAGCTTTATTTGTGTGAAAATATTAATTTCAGCATTATGTTTAATACTAGATAAAGAATTGATTTAAATATCCAACAAAAGTGAATATCTAAATTATGATTTCTCTCTGGAATAGTTGGAGCCATTAAAACTGACAGCCTAGAACAATAGGAATGATAATTAAAGCAAGTTGCTTTATACCAATCATAGCTGTAGGGATTGTATGAAGATCTGAAAATGAGACACAGTAGTGGTCACTAGTTTTTAGAATGGCAGGCTTTCTGCCTTTCCTTGGAAAGAAAGTGATTTTACCTTTGGGGGAGATTTTATTAAAGAATGTTCACAATGATAAGTGGACTGCCAGAAACCTCTAATACTGCAGAAGTGGTAAGATAGGTTTTGGCAAGAGCTGAATTTTAGGTAATATGTAATGTATTTGTTCATGAAGCTACTATTCTGAATCGTGTAACATGCTACAAAACATTTTTGGAGGCAGTTCTAAGTTCTGCATCTGCAAACGAAGCAGTTGGATTAAATGATGGAAAGTTTCTCTAGATAATATGAAAACAACCTTGCAAGCTAATTTGTACTTAAAGCCCAGGTTGAATCCCAAAGATTAGCAGAAGAATGAATATGCTGCCTTTAAGAATTTATATTTAAAGGTTATGGGGCTGAATTGAGCTGCATATACCTCCCCATATCCCATATTCATATGTTCAAGTCTTAACCCCCAGTATCTCTAGAATGTGGCTGTATTTGGTGATAGGGCCTTTAACAGGTAATTGAGGTAAAATGAAGTTGTACGGGTGAGCCCTAATTTCATATGACTGGTGTCCCTATAAGAAGACATTAAGACGCAGATACAGAGGGAAGATGATAAGAAACATGGAGAAGATGACCTTTTGTTAGCCAAGGAGACAAGCCTTCAGCAGAAACTAACCCTGCTCACACTTTGATCTGGACTTCCAGGCTCAAAAACTGTGAGGAAATTAATTTTTGTTATTTGAACTGCCCATTTGTTCTACTTTAGCTGTGGCAGCCCTTACACACTAATGGGGGGAATTGGGGGAAGGAAACTTCAGTAAGTAGTGCCAAGGATGGTTGGATATCCGTATACAAAAAAAAGATGGACTTAGATACCTCATACCATACAAATGGATCAAAATCAGAGGCCTAAATGTAAAAGCTAAAGCTATGAAACTTCTAGAATAAAGCATAGGAGAAAATATTTGTAACTCTGGGTTAGGCAGTGATTTCTAAGATATGATATGAAAAGTACAATCCATTAAGATTGTTATATTGGACTTCATCAAAATTAAGATTTATTTTTTGTTTCTCAAAGTATATCACTAAGAAAAAAGTACTTGTGTTCATAAAATAAAAACCTATTTATAATTCAGTAAGAAGACATTAAAAATGGACAAAATACTTGAAGAGGTACTTCATCCAAGAAGGTACATGAATAGTCAATAAGCACATGAAAAGATGCTCAAAATTATTAATTATCATGGAAATGCAAATTAAAGTTAGTCATAACCATTAGAAAGACTATCATTAGTAAGGCTGATAATACCAAGTGTTAGTTTGTGGAGAGATTAAAACATTATACCCATATTTATACCCAGCAAGTTATATTGGACTAGGAATATACCCAAGGGAAGTGAAAGAGTATTGTTTGTCTGTACAAAAACTTATAGGCAAGAAGACCATAGCAACATATTCATAATACTCAAAACCTGTAAGCCATTCAAATGTTCCTCCTACTGGTGAATAAAGAAAAAAAATGTGGTATAGCCATTCAACAGGATACTGTGCAGCAATAAAATGGAACAATAAGGATCCACTGATGCTTATTCAGATGAGCCCCAGAAATATTCTGCTAAGTGAATAAAGCCAGACACACGAAAGACTGTATCTTGTGCTAATCCATTTATATGAAATTTTACAAAAAGATCTCAGAAGAGGAAATCATGAGACCAGGCATCACACAAATACAGTTTCTATGATGAAGGTTTAAGGAAATATGGAAAAGACAAAGTAAATAAATGGTTGCTGGGAGTAGGAGTTGGGACGGCCCCCACAGGGGATAGTTTTGGACTGATGGAAAGGTTCTAAAGTAATTATTATGGTTATTGCATACCTAGACGTTTACTCAGAGTCATCTAACTGTAGAAGAAATTTCATGGAGTTCTGTGGCTGTTGATTATGCTTAGTATAAAGTTGGTAGTAGCAGGAGTTTGATTGTAGTTGAGATGGGGTTTGCCGGTTCTCCACGGACAGATGTCTGTAGATGTGGGGTTTCATTTCAGTGTTTGGGAGCACGGGATTTCCCCCCACCACCACCAAAATTGGAACTCTGGCTTTTCCTGTAGGAAGTTTGCTGAATTGTCATTTAGTCTTTAAAGGAGCCACGTATTCATATTGTTGTCTGTTTTGTTGTTTCAGGTTCGTTACCGTGAGCGCATCACCATTCTTCGAGGAAATCATGAGAGCAGACAGATCACACAAGTATATGGTTTCTATGATGAGTGTTTAAGGAAATATGGAAATGCAAATGTTTGGAAATATTTTACAGATCTTTTTGACTATCTTCCTCTCACTGCCTTGGTGGATGGGCAGGTATGTAGGCCTTCCTAAAACTTACATTGCTGGTTATTTTCATGAATCTGCTCTCCTGATGTTTAGGTGCCACTCATTTTTCCACCCCTACTTCTCTTCTAGACTTCTAAAATGCCAGCTTTGTATTAAACACTGAACTGTATGTTGGGACAACAGGGATGGAAGATGTAGCCCATCCATCCTCTCAGTTGTTTCTGGATGAGTCTTAGAGATATAATTAGCTATTTACTAGTCCACGTAGAAGAGTGTACAGAAGACATGGCAAGAAAATTCTATGAGAAAGATAATAGTTTATGCTGAGGTTAAGATGAGAGAAATGTTATCTGGGAGAAAGGGAGTGTATTCACTAGGTTGGAGTTGGTTGGAAGAAAGACTGCCCCTGCTGAGACAAGCCTGGTTCTGGTAGAATACAGAAAGACAAGTCAACACCAAGTGATGTGGGCTGCTGTTGCAGCTTAGTCCAGAATGTTCAAAGTTTCTTCTATGTGAGTTATGTGAGGTTAACCTAATAAACCACTCTTTCCAGATATTCTGTCTACATGGTGGCCTCTCACCATCCATAGATACACTGGATCACATCAGAGCACTTGATCGCCTACAAGAAGTTCCTCATGAGGTATTGACTTTTTTTTTTTTTTTTTAATGAGGTATTGACTTTTATTTGGTAATGAAATCTTTTCAGAAAACCTTTCAGAGGAAAAAATTTTATTGTAACCTTTTTTTTTTTTTTTTTTTTAAGATTTTATTTATTCACTTGAAAGAGATCACAAGTAGACAGAGAGGCAGGCAGGCGGGGGGCGGGGTGGGAAGCAGGCTCCCCGCTGAGCAGAGAGCCCGAAGTGGGGCTCGATCCCAGGACCCTGGGATCATGACCTGTGCTGAAAGCAGAGGCTTTAACCCACTGAGCCACCCAGGCACCCCCGTAACTTACTTTCTTATATGTGTTCTCCTTTAATGCTCAAAAATGACCCTATGTGGTATGAACACTCTTGTCAACAACCTCTTTCTTTAGAAGCTGGTATTAAGAAACTTGTCAAGATCACAACACCTTTGGGACTGGGCCTAGAATCTCTGTTGTTGTCTTCAAAGCTTCTGCCTTAAATACTTGTCTATATTGTCTAACATTGAATTTTGCATACTATAGGACTTACTGCTCTTGGGGCTGATTGATCTAGGATATGTCTTTTTTTTTTTTTTTTTTAAGATTTTATTTATTTGACAGAGAGAGAGGGAGAGCAGGAGCAGAGTGAGGGGCAGAGAAGAGACAGACTTCCCGCTGAGTTGGGAGCCCGACATGGGGCTCGATCCTAGGACCCCAGGATCATGACTTGAGCCAAAGTCAGCCACTCAACTGACTGAGCCACCCAGGCGCCCCAATACGCCTTTAAAAATATTTGGAAATAGTTTATTTATTTGACGAGATACTTGACTTTAAAGCAAACCTTAAACTTTGTTTAGCAAACACCACTCAAAGTGTGACTTCATAGGGTGCTCCCTCTGATGAAATACTCAAATCATTTTTGTAAGAGGCACTTTAAAACTTAACTTGCTTTTTAGGGTCCAATGTGTGACTTGCTGTGGTCAGATCCAGATGATCGTGGTGGTTGGGGTATATCTCCTCGAGGAGCTGGTTACACCTTTGGGCAAGACATTTCTGAAACATTTAATCATGCCAATGGCCTCACATTGGTGTCCAGAGCTCACCAGCTGGTGATGGAGGTATGTTCTTGTCTCTGAAATCTGATTTGCTTTTTAAATAAATGTAATGAAGGAAGATACTAGTAAGTGTTTTTCTGGTGGGGTGTGCTAATTAATGATATTAATGAGGATACTCCATTTATCCCTTCCAGTGAATTTCCTGTTGTAGCCTGAGCCTTGACAGTAGATGCACATTAGAATTAAAATCTCAAGCTTTTGATCATAATGAGTTTCATAGTTGACATGTTTTTCAGAGAATTCTTAATGACTGGGTAGTGCTTTGGATTTAAGCCTGGGAGAATAAGGTTCAGGGGAGAGGCATTGTAACGTTTTTTATCTCAGTTTTGTTTATTTCATGTGTTTAACATGTGTATGTATGGAAGAGAGATTGAGATGAAATACCAGAATGTTTCAGTGGTCCTTTGAATGGTAGGATTATAGGTAATTTTAAAGAAGAAACTGAAAGGGAAATAAGATGTTGATTAGCATACTTACAAAATTAGGGTCCTACTTAGATTAATACTAATAACAATTGTGATTATTTTAAAAAGTATGACTTTGTTAAAGATAGGGAACAGTATTTGTGTACAGGACTTAAAAAGTAACTCGTGTATTCACATGGACTTAGAATGAGGCTGGAGTTCTAGAGGCCTATTTTCTTGGTACCGAGGCAGTGATTGACTTGGGGACCTTCACCTCTGACTGAGAGAATTAATGTGGTTTTGGTCTTGAGGAGTATTTTATCTGCATCTGCAAGGAATGCCTGTATACTCACTCTTGGATTATATTCAAGGCCACTGCAGTGGGAAGCTGATGAGATACTGCTATTCACAGAAGGCCAGATGTAGAAGAAACACTTTATTCTTTGGTGATTGGTGTTTTTTTAGTGTCTTTTCTATTTATAATCTAGTTCTGCAATTCAGGAAAAATTCGTGTATTTTTTTTTTTTAAGTTGTACAGAGTAGAAAATTATTAAAATAAGCCTTTTAGAAGGGGCTTTTTTTGAGTCACATTTAGTTGTGTAAATAAGGGAGTAAAACAGGTTTTTATCACCTTTCTTTTCCTTGTAGGGATATAACTGGTGCCACGACCGAAATGTAGTAACGATTTTCAGTGCTCCAAACTATTGTTATCGTTGTGGTAATCAAGCTGCAATCATGGAACTTGATGATACTCTAAAATACTCTTTGTAAGTATTTACACCTAAGTAGTTGGCTGCTTTTGCGGTTGAGTCACACTGTATAGCTGGAAAGGGAAGTTTAAGAGTTGAAGGGCTCATGCTATATCCAGATTCCAGTTTGATTTTTATCTTTCCATGTTGTTGTTTTTAGATCTTATTAGAGACCATGAGTTCGGGGAGGGCAGAGGAAGAGGGAGAGAATCTCAGGCAGATTCCATGCTGAGCACAGAGCCCAGTGTGGGGTTCAGTTTCATGACCCTGAGATCATGATCTAAGCTGAAACCAAGAGTCAGATGCTTAACTGACTGAGCCACCTGGGTGCCCCTTTTGAACAGACTTAGGATATGTTGAAATTCATCAATTAAAAACTTGTTCTATATAGGCACCTGTGTGAATTATTAGGATTTTATCTTCTAAACATGTTTTTATTGTGGGGTTAATAAAATATATCGTAGGGTTGAGAATACAAGTACATTGGGCTCTTTAAATTTTATTTATTTGGTAGAACCCTTCTTTTAAATAATCTTAGAAGGAATCCTGATGTATAAAATTTTTGTCTTAAAAAATTATCTGAAGTTTGCCTTCGCTCTGAGGAGGCACGCAGCTAGAAGACTGGATGATTAGGCTACAAATAGGGTTCTCTTCCATTAAAGGCAAGCTGAAATTGTATAGGCAAAATTGTAAAGTTTGAAAGAACAATGTTCTTGATTGTCAGTACACTGATACATGGAGTATTAAAAAAATATATGTTTTGTGTTTCAGCTTGCAGTTCGACCCAGCACCTCGCAGAGGCGAGCCACATGTTACTCGTCGTACTCCAGACTACTTCCTGTAATGAAATTTTAAACTTGTACAGTATTGCCATGAACCATAAATTGACCTAATGGAAATGGGAAGAGCAACAGTAACTCCAAAGTGTCAGAGAATAGTTAACATTCAAAAAAAAAAACTTGTTTTCACACGGACCAAAAGATGTGCCATATAAAAATACAAAGCCTCTTGTCATCAACAGCCGTGACCACTTTAGAATGAACCAGTTCATTGCATGCTGAAGCGACATTGTTGGTCAAGAAACCAGTTTCTGGCATAGCGCTATTTGTAGTTACTTTTGCTTTCTCTGAGAGACTGCAGATAATAAGATGTAAACATTAACACCTCGTGAATACAATTTAACTTCCATTTAGCTATAGCTTTACTCAGCATGACTGTAGATAAGGATAGCAGCAAACAATCATTGGAGCTTAATGAACATTTTTAAAAATAAGTACCAAGGCCTCCCCTCTACCCGTGAGTTTTGAAATCGTTTTGTTTATTTTCAGGGATACCGTTTAATTTAATTGTATGATTTGTCTGCACTCAGTTTATTTCCCTTCTCAAATCTCAGCCTCATGTTGTTCTTTGTTATTGTCAGAACCTGGTGAGTTGTTTTGAAGAGAACTGTTTTTTCCCCCTCCTATAAGACGATGTTACTGCACAAGAGCACTGCAGTGTTTTTCATAATAAACTTGTGAACTAAGAACTGAGAAAGTCAAATTTTAATTGTATCAATGGGCAAGACTGGTGCTGTTTATTTAAAAGATACATCAATTGATAAATTTTAGAATTTATAGAATTCTAGGTAAAGAAAAATAAAATCAAGGTCACTATATAATCTCTCTGGCAACTCCTTGACATTCTTCAGAAGATTTTCAAGACTTATTTGTAATCCAGATAGTACAATTTGTCAGAGAGCCCGCGTGCTCTTTGTGGGGTTCTTCCTGCATATTACCTTGTCTGCAAGAAAGAAAATCTGCAACTTCAGTAAGACTGGACTATAAAACCATAGAACTTGAGATTTAAGTGTTTTGGTTTTTCTTTTAATAAAACATCATGTTTTCAGGTAGACCTTGAAAAACTAATATGTCTACTTCTCAGTGCAGTTTCTGGTTATAAATACCATATTGCTATGTATGTTAGATGGACTCAAAAAAATGATGGACAGATTTTGTATATTGCTTGTCATGTTATCTTAGAGTTAACTTTGTCTCAGATAAAAAAGCTGTTAAAATATTGTCCTGTATTAAGCTCTTTAAATGCTACTAGTTAAACCAAATAGAAAACTATTGCTAGATCATGGTTTGGTGTAATATGCATTCACCCAAGGACAAAAATGGCATTTGAAATGAAGTGGCAGTGCTAAGCACTTACTGAGTTTCCTCCCACCCTTTTCTCCTTTGATTAGGATTAGAAAGTTAAAACAGTTCTTCTGTGGAAACTAATATTTGGTAATCTTCAGCTATCAGGGTAAACTTCAGGGCACTTAATCATTACTTGTGTGAATGTAGTAATAAAAGTTCCTTTGCTTTGTATTGTGTTGAATTTGGAACTGATAAGGAAGTTTTTTCATATCTAAGATGCTTTAGGAAAATAACGCACGTATACACACTCTTACATTTTTTTTTTTTTTAAAGGTCTTTTTCTTTTTATCTCTCCTTGGACCTAATCGATAGTATTTTTGGTGGCTTGTGGAGTTGATGGTCCAAAACAAAAAAACACTCTTTTTCTACATGTTTCCATTCCATTTTATTTTATGCTTCCATAAGAAATATCTATTTGTGTTTCTGCTTTCTCATTTTATGCCCATCTTTTTGAACAAATAATACATCGATGTGAGTTAGTTTTAACCCAGGGTCCAAGTGATCTAGATACCAAGCAGCTGTTTTTCAGGTCCTGTGGTAACAACTGATTTGAAAGAATGCCTTTCTTCTAATCAACATGTGGTACTATCCTTCAGGTGTACAAATTCTCTAATTCTTGTGGTTAGCAGAAAAGGATTGTGGCCAAAATGGCTTGGGTTTAGAACAGTTTCCAGAATTTGAACCTTCTCAACTAGAAAGTGTTAATAACCTACCTGATAATGAAGTAAGTTTTAAAAAAATGCTTTGGTAAGTATAGTAATTTCCCTTTAAAAATAGATAATTGCTGTTGCTGATTTCTCAATTAGTAACATTAAAAATAATTTTTATAATTAATTTTTAAAAAGCTTTTCTTAAAAAATAATCAGACATCAACTGAAAATGAGTGCTTTGAGATTTCCATACTGATAACTTGGAGAAGTTGCTTTGGAACTTCGAAGGGTAAAATGAAATGGGTAAATGGTGTGCTCATTTCTTAGATGGAATATTCTTAGCAAACGTAGATGACTTCTTTCCTTTTCTTGGTAGCAGTAAATGTTTTAAATGCAAGCATAGTTAATATTTTTCAGAAAGACTTAACTTTAGATTAGTAGGATAAAGCTGGTTATTTCAGTGTTTCTTAGCGTTGATGCCCACAGAGATTCTGATTTAAATTGGAGGCATATCCAGGCATAGGTGTTTTTAAGTTTCCCAAGTAATTTTAATTTACATTTAGATTTAAGACTCACTGTTCAGTATACCAGCTACAAATTTAGGAAAACTGACTTTTGCGGTGATTGGTGGTGGTTGTAAGTTTTGGTAAATAAAACATACCCTGTGACTGTTTCAACAGGGAGTTCTATCCTGTATCCTGTAGTCCCTTAGTTTTCAAAAAACCATAATGTGTTCCTAGAAATAGGCCTTAAAGTTTAGTGATGGTCTTGTTTGCTTTGTAGTGGATTCTGTTCCCATTAGCCACAACTTTTTTTTTTTTCTCACATTCTTTGACATATTTCTGGGTTTTGTAAACTCTTCTGTTTAACTTGGGTTTTTTCCCTTCACAGTTGTACGTTTGTTTTTATGAAGGTTATGGGTGCATTATTTTGGGCATTCCTGATGATCTCCATTCTTGTTTCAATTTTTGTTTAAGCTTATGTCTTAGGACTATGAGTATATTTCTCCTTTTTATTCTGTATATTTATACAGATACTGCCATCTAGACAAAAATGGGGTGTTGCTGAAATGGCACTGTTGCAGTCCTAGTGCTGTCCTATAAATACGTTCGTGTTTCTCAGCTGGTATATAAATTGAAGGGAAAGAAAATATGGATTATGAGTATTCATAATACAGAAATTTGTTTAAAAGTTGAACTCGTAGAGATCAGTGGTAATGAAGAGTTAAGAGGACTGAGCAGAAAACCCTAGATATGTGATTCCTGTCATAGCTGGACCAGAATCTCTCTCCCAGAGGGTAATAGAGATAGATAGTAAATGCTGGGAAGAGGCCATGTCTTCTTTTTCTTTAAGGCAAAACACAAATTCTCATGCCTGAAGGTTTTGTTTTAATTCCAATATAGTTAACATACAGTGTTGTATTAGTTTGAGGTGTACAATTTAGTGATTGAACAGTTCTGTACATTACTCAGTGCTCCTCAGAATAAGTGTACTCTCAGTCCCCTTCACCAATTTTACCAGTCCCCTGACCCGACTCCCTTCTGGTACCCATCAGTTCTGTAGAGCTCATGGCTAAAGTTTACTTGTTCAAGTAGTTCGTATCCTCAACAGGTTTGGGATGAGTAGATGGGCTGTTGGAGTTTTCTTTCCCTGAAAGGGTACTAATAATGCAACATGCAGCTCATTTTGCTACTTAGACCCCTTGGCAGTCCCTCTAGAGATAGCCTTACCCATCCCCAGAATATTGTCATTGGGAAAGTCCATTTAGGCTTCTATGGACAGTACCAGTTGTGTTCTTCAAAGATGATTAGCGGACATTCCCTAGTGTAACGGTAAGCTGTGGCTGCCAGCAGGTCTAGGGCCCATTGGTGGAAGTCAAAGACCAGAATTGTGATAGAAAGGAGAGTTAAAAGACTGCTTGCTCTGGAGTCACGAAGACCTAAGTGAAAGGTTCAGTGAAAGCCATTGGGAATGCCAGACACCGCTGAGTGCCCTACCTCAAGGCTTAGCATACCTTCGGAGCTGTAAGAAGACTCTGCTCTAATTTGGTTTACGCTTATACAGTAGATCCAGAACTGCTTCAGCATGGCATAGTACTAGGGCAGGGGCAAAGGCTGGTAGGTAGGTTTTTGTCGGCCTGGTCAAGGGGGAGGCCTCTTGACTCCCAAGGTCAGCTGTGTCCAAATATGTCTCAGGGAAAAAGCCAGGTTATGGGGTACAGTGAAATATAACACCTGTAGAAAAAGCCTTTCCTGCGTTGGTTCCAGCTTTCCTTTCAAGTACCTTGCCAGCAGTAGTAAGGGTCTGGGAGGTGTTCTGAATGCAGCAGGCCTGAGGAGTTGGAGAAGCTATATAAACTGATTTTGAGCATACGTTTGTTTCCCAGAATCATACAAAAGAAGGGTGATTAATCTCTGTTAGACAAAAAACTACCGTTTTTATTTTAATCTTTCAGTGATCTGTGACTAAAAGTAGACCACAAAGACAGACAAACCCCAGCTCACCACTACCTCCCCATAGCCACACTGGAGTTGGTTGTAAAGGGCTGGCACATTCGAATCAAGATCTTTGGGGTGGCAGTGCAATACGTCTCATGACTTTGAAGAGGTCAAGGTGATAAGAGATCTGATTATACCTTCTTTGCCTGGTGCTGCTACAACATATTTTGCCCTTAGCTTTGGGTGGTTGTTTTTTTTGAAAGATGTGTCAGAGGAAGAGAGAGCACAGGCCAGGGGAGTGGCAGGCAGAGGGAGAGGGAGGCTCCCCAGCTGAGCAGGGAGCCTTACACGGGGTTTGGTCCCAGGACCCTGGCAAAGTGACCTGAACTGAAGACGGATGCTTAACTGACTGAGCCCCGCCCCCCCCGGTGTCCCTGGATATTTTTAAAACAATCTTGAGGGGTTCTTGGCTGGTTCACATTCAATTTCTGATTTCAGGGCAGGAGTTAAGCCCCATGTTCGGTGGAGCACCTGGCTGGCTTAGTGGGTAAAGCATGTGACTTGATCTTGGGGTTGTAAGTTTGAGCCCAAGGTTGAGTGTAGAGATTACTTTAAAAAAATCTTGATTGTGTCATAGGCCTTTTGGTGTTTCCAACTTAACGTCACGTTCTAGGAAAAATAACCCTGTTCTAGAAATCAGAAGCCAGGATTTTATTTTTAAAGTTTATTTATTTAAGTAATCTTTATACCCCATGTAGGGCTCAAACTCAAAACCCCAAGAGAATGAGTCACATGTTCCGACTGAACTGGCCACGTGCCCCAGAAGCCAGATTTTAAAAACAGGGCCAGAAATGTGACTAGATGACTTACCGATCTTCACAAGAGTATTTGTTGAAGCCACCTTCTAAAAGCACTTGAACAGGGACACCTGGGTGGCTCAGCCGGTTGAGCAGCTGCCTTTGACTCGGGTCATGGTCCCAGGATCCTGGGATCGAGCCCCACATCAGGCTCCCTGCTCAGCAGAGAGCCTGCTTCCCCCTCCCTCTGCCTGTTGCTCTGCCTACTTGTGATCTCTCTGTGTCAAATAAATAAATAAAAAATTTTTTTAAAAAAAAGCACTTGAACATTTCTATCAACCTGAATGGCAGAGAGCTTACATCATTAGGTATGTTACAAGAATGTGGGGTAAGTGATGTTTGGCTTCTGAAATATATAATCTCAATGTAAAAATCTTATAGTGACAGCTGACATTCTGAACTAGTTTAGGGTTCTGATGCTGTCAGCATCTGTGAATGAGGAGAGTGCTGGAATGACCATTACTTAACGTAAAGACAGTAGTTGAATCCAGAATGACTTGGAAGAACAGTAGGTATTGGACAATCAGACTGAAGTGGCAGAAATAGCTAATGATGAATCATGTCTAACATAGCATTTCCCATGTGCCAGGCATTTACATGGATCATTTTACTGTCTCAACAGTTTAAAACAGTAGAGAAGGTAGATCTATTCAGGCATCTGCCCCAGAATCCCATACTTAGAGAAAGCATTAGAGTTCTCTTTTTCCTTTGCTGTGAGATAAGTATTTAGCACCCTTTGAAGGGTAGGCAAAACCCTCCACAGCTTTTGGTTCCTGAGAAAATGACTTTTTCTGTCTGACCCCTGCTTCTAGAAGTTGAGTGTGTGCCAGGCTCTTTGGGAAGCATGGCAAGGGAGGGTTTGCACTCTGGCCCTGTTGAGGTTGGCCCAAGAATAGTATCCTGGTCACTGCATTCCTGGAGCTAATGGAATGACTTCACTAGTGTGTCTCAAGGACATTTACATAAACCACATTTTGAAGTTGCTGAGGCTGATCGAGAAGATAATTTTCAACTCAGCACTTCACACTACAGCCTATTCCTGAGAGTAAAAGAATTTTCACATTTGCCTTGGATTGGCAAATATATTAAAAATGGAAAGGAAGGGGTGCCTGGGTGGCTCAGTGGGTTAAGTGTCTTCAGCTCAGGTCATGATCCCAGGGTTCTGGAATTGAGCCCTGCATTGGGCTCCCTGCTCAGTGGGGGCCTGCTTCTCCCTCTCTCTCTGCCTGTTGCTCCCCCTGCTCATGCTCTCTCTCTGTCAAATAAAAAAAAAAAAAAAAAATGGTTTATGGGTACCTCCATAGGCATATATACTAGCATACAAGCCTACCTGTTTGTAGAGTGGTCATCATGCCTCATAATCGTGTAATGTAAATTGCCTCCTTTGGGGCAACTTAGATTAGCTTTGCGTGTGGGTGCTCGTTAACTTTTTAAAACATGGTAGCAAACGCTCTCGCACATCTCTTTCAATTTTAACATCTTGAATAGTGTGACCACCATTATTTTACAAGTAACTAGTAGTGAGTTGGTGCAAAGTATGCTGGGTCCCTGAAGTAATTTAATGTTAAACAGGGAGGCAAAACTAAGGTAACTCACCAGGCTTTTTGAGTGTGGTCTTAATTGGGCCCAGTTCCAATACAGGGTGACCACTTGTCTTGGTTTGTCTGGGACTTAAGCAGGGCTTTCCATCCTCAAACTGGGACAGGTGGCCACCCTGCTATGTTCTGTGCCTTCATCTTACAGGCACAGGAAGCCTTTCCCGCCCTCACCAGCTTTGCTGGATCAACTTTGCCAGATCCAGGCTCTGCTTTGGCTCTCCTCTGAGTTCCTGGCAGGAGGGAGGGGGAGGTGGTAGCTGGATGAATGACACACCTGAGTCCTAAGTCCATTCATTGTGTGGCCTGGTGTCTTGGGTCAGCAGGAACCAGTCTTTGCATTTAAAAACCTTAGGACTCTGGGACCTGCTGACTCCCGACCTTCCATGGCTCTTGTTTGTGAGAGAATTTCAAGGCTTTCCAAGTCTTGAGGCAAAGGACAGAAATACTTGTTGAAGGAGATGAGAGGTAGGAATAAATCCACGAAATGAATATGAAGAAAGGGGGAAAGCGAGAGTGTGGGGGCTGGGGTATGTGATTCTAGCAAGAGGGCTTAGTTGTCTGCGCCAGAGAGTAGTAAGGGGCTGCTTCCACGGGGGGGGGGGGGGGGGGGTGGCGGGGAGCAGAGCAGTGCACCAAGAAAACATGTTGCCTGGTGTCTGAGTAATGTCCATGGATAAGTCAGCCACTGCCAGGCACCAGATGAACTGCGTGGTTGGGGAGTGTGGGTAGTGGCTGGTGGTCTCTCTGGAGTCCAACAAGAGACTAGATGGTCTCCAAGGGCTTAGAAGTCATTTTGACTTTCATTGCAGCAGAGGGCTGTGTCCTGTCTTCATAAACACAGAACGGTATGACATGTAGGTAAGAGGAAGCGTAGAATAAGGCCCCGATCCCAAGTGTGTGGTCCCGGGTTTCCTCATGAGCACTTCTCCATGTTAGCCAGGAGCCTTTTCAAATATCACAACCTTTAAAAGGGCAAACAGGAGAAAACAGATTTAAAGGTGCCCAACTAACTACTTATTGAGTAGCAGTTACATGCCAGGTGTTAGTAGGCACTGGATATAAATACAGTTGTGTCCAATGCCAAGTGTCTGCCCTTGTGGAGGTTACGTTCCTGGGAGATAAATACAAAAGTCAGATAGGAACAATGTGCTATGATGAGAAATAAAGCAGGGTATGAGGAAAGGAGGTAAAAAGATGTATCCTATTTTTAAATTCTTCAAAATTTTGATTCTGTTAATTAACATATAATGTATTATTGGTGTCTGAGGTAGAGGTCCTGATTCAATAGTCTTAGAGAACACCCAGTGCTCACTCCATCGTGTGCCCTCCTTAATGCCCATCACCCAGTTACCCCACCCCCACCCCTTCCCCTGTATCCATCCCCGGCTTGTTTCCTGTGACAAAAGAGTCTCTTGTAAGAGGTACCCTTTTACCACACCCTGATGCATAATACATATTGATGTAGTAGCTTTTAAATGTTTCAGTTTATATAAATTTTATTTAAATTTAACAACACACCGACTGGGCTGGTAAGGAGGCTGGTGTTTTCCAAGGAAGTGACATTGAGGTGAGACCCAAAGGATGAAAAGGAGCTACCCGTTTTCAGCAGTGTATTAGACACTATTTATCACAAGGTCAGCCGCCTTCTAAAAGAGAAAACTAGACTGTAGTTTGTAGAGCAACACTGACCCTCACAGCACGACATCTCCAGAGATTTCTGCTTTTACCTGCTGTAGGGAGGAGTTTGGGGGCAGCAGGAAGCTGCAGGATGGGAACCTTCTGTACCCCAGGCTAGGATTTTTTGTCCAGAGTCTGACGCCTGTACCTGAGCAGCAGGACATGGCCAGAGAAATGGATGCAACTGTACTGGCAGGGACTCATTTATCCAAATGCCTAAGTAACCGTAGTTACTGCCACACAATCCCTTCTGCTTCCAGAGATTCCTTCTCAGGCTTCAGGAGGACCATGATTCATGTAGTCTCTTCTCAAATTGCCAGCACCTCCTCTCCCGAACTCCAGAACTCCGACGACCTTGCCAATTTATACTTTCTTCCTCCTGCCACCACCTCCACCAACATTTCTGCAGCTCTGTCTGTAATGTTGACCTCAATTGGCTTATTCCCAACAGCATACAAGCAGGGCACCAGTATCTTCAATCCTGAAAACAAACTCTGTTGACCTCACAGCCCCGTAAGCATCTGTGCCTTCTCTATGCCTCTCTTCTTGGTAAAACTTTGAAGAACTGTTATCTGTTCTCTTGCATTGTCTTCTCGGCCCGTTGCTCCATTTAAACAGGTGTCTTTATCAAGGTTATTATTACATTGCCAAGCGGAGTAAACATTTTTCTGACCATATTAAATTATAGTTTGGGGACATCTGGGTGGCTTAGTTGGGTAAATGTCTGCCGTCAGCTCAGGTCATGATCCTGGGGTCTGGGGTAGAGCCTCGGTCGGGCTCCCTGGCTCATCAGGGAGTCTGCTCCCTCTTCCTCTGCTTCTCCCCCTCTCGCCACCAATCGTTCTGTCTCTCTCTTTCTCTCTGGAATAAACAAAATCTTTTCAAAAACTCCAGTTTTTAAGGGCACCTGGCTGGCTCAGTTGGTAGAGTATGGGGCTCTTTTCTCTCTTTTTTAGAAGATTATTTATTTCAGAGAGTGAAACATTGGGGTAGGAGGTTGGGGCAGAGAGAGAGAGTGAGAGAGAATCCTAAACAGGTTCCATGCTGTGCACGGAGCCTGACGCTGGGCTCCATCTCACAGCCCTGTGGTCGTGACCTGAGCTGCAACCAGGAACTGGAACCACCCAGGTGCCCCACACATGTGGCTCTTGCTGTCAAGGTCAGCAGTTCAACCACATGGTGGGCATAAAGGCTACTCTTAAAAAAAAAAAAAAATCTGTTTTGGCATTGGAGGCAATTGACCAAAACAACTTCCTGGAAATTATTTCTTTCCTTGTCTACAATGACACTCGATAGGCTTGTTTTCCTCCTGTCTTTTTGACTGCTACTTCCCAAGTCTTTTGGTAAATGTTAGTGTCACCCAGTGCTTAGGTTTCTGTCTCTATTCTACCTAGATGATTTCATCTCATCCCATCTATAGGCTGAAGAGTCCCAAAAGTCTATTTCTAGCCCATGTTCTCCCTTGAGCTCCAGAGTTACAACTTCGACTGTCTCCTTGACATGACTCAAATGTCTAATATGCAACTCATGCTGAAGTCCTGATCTCCCACCCGAACTCCTGGTGTTTCCTGTCTCTGTAAATAGTACCACCATTCGTGCAATTATCCTCCACTTGTAATCCATTAGCTATACACCTCCACATCGATCTTTCTCCAACTCCACTGGCCCGGCCCTGGGTCGAGCCTCCTGAAAGATCTTACTACTTTCCTTCTTCCTACCAACTACATGCTCCACACAGTCACAGAACGATCTTTCTAAACCGTCGTTCAGATCAGGCTACTTGCTGCTTACCCTTCGTTCTCTGAGACTGCTAAATACAAACAATAAAATCCAACTTTCCTGTGCCTTCCCTGAAAAGTCTTGTGCTTTGGTCCTTGTCTTCATTGCATTTCACTCTCTGCCCATTAAGCTCTGATGATGCTGGTCTTGATGTTCCTGGAACATACCAAGTTCATTCTTAACTCAGAGGCTTTGCACTTTGCATCTCCTTGAATAGCTGTCTCACTTCTTTCCATGGCTGGTGGCTTCTTCGGCAGGTTTCTGCTTACATGTAGTGCTGCCCCTGCCTTCCCCCACTTCACTTTCTTTCTTTCTTTTTTTTTTTTTTTTAAAGATTTTACTTATTTATTTGACAGAGAGAGATCACAAGTAGATGGAGAGGCAGGCGGAGAGAGAGATAGAGGGAAGCAGGCTCCCTGCTGAGCAGAGAGCCCTACGTGGGACTCGATCCCAGGACCCTGAGATCATGACCCGAGCCGAAGGCAGCGGCTCAACCCACTGAGCCACCCAGGCGCCCCCCACTTCACTTTCTATATCAGCATTTATTTTCCTCACAATACTTAATCTATTTAACATTCTCTTATTTGTGTGTGCTTATCGTATCTTGCCCACTAGAAGACAGACCGCCCAACACCAAAGTCCTCTCTCTTTCTCTTACTAGGTAAATATTCATGGACAGGTTGATTGACACAGAGCACTCTGGTAGCTTTCCGGTCATGGGTTGGGCCTGTACTCAAGAGATTCTCCAGAGGATGACCTTGCCATTCAGTGGCCCCTAGGCAAACAGGCCTTCCTAACTAGTCTTTCCCAAAATTCACAAACTAGACCTTGGTTTGTAAGAGATATTAAAGTCATACTTGCTGGGGTGCCTGGGTGGCTCAGTTAAGCATCTGACTCTTGATTTTAGGCCAGGTCACGATCTCAGGTCTGTGAGATTGAGCCCCACACTGGACTCTGTCCTGCATGTGGAACCTGCTTAAAATTCTCTCTCTCCCTCTGCCCCTCCTCTCTTTCAAAAAATAAAAATATAAAATATAAAAAGCAAGTTATACTTGCCTTCCCCTCATTGGTATCTCCCCAAGTCTGGCTCCTGGAATGTTCAGCATCTCAGGGTCAGGCCTGGAGCTCCATGGGTAGCCAGTTGGCAGGCTGGGCTGTGGACCACTCAGATTGCCTTCTCTTGTGGTTTTTTCCCCATGTGCTGGTCTTCAGATGCCACACTGGGGCTGCTGTCCTCTGGTTCCGCTAGGGAGGATATAGTGAAAGATGGTAGGACATGCCTGTCATGATGCTCTCCTCTATAAAACAGCCCTGCATTTGACTGAGCATACCTGGCCCCTGTTGACAGGACTTGTGCATATGACCTTGATTTCACAGAGGGATGCTGTGGCCTATAGGGCTGGAAGCTACTTCCAGGGTCACACTGTGGGTGTGTAGTCAAGCTGTACTGGCATTCAGCTTCTGATGGTCACACCAGGGTTCTGGACAGGACTCTGTCCTGGAGAGTAGAGAGGGCAGCTTCTGGAGGCATCTCAGTGAGGGGGCTGTTTTGCTTGACTCCTGGCCCTCTGGCACCATCTGCTGGCCAGAGCCAATCAGTGCTTGGGGACTGGCCAGGACCAGATCATAGGTCCTTGACTTTGCTGGGCACTGTGTGTGAAGCCATCTTGGTGCCCACGTATCCCCATGGACTTTCCCTCCTGGGGGGAGCTGGAACAGAGGTATCGCATGCTCTTCTGGGAACCTTTGATTCATCCGTGGTTCAATCCCACCTCCCCACACTCCTGCTGTGTGGCCTAGGACATGTTACATACATCAGCCGTCTCAGTTTCATGGGCAAGCCCACTCTGGTTTGATAACCCTTCAGTGCAGCCTGGAACCCACAGGTCTCTGATGGTGTAGGGCACCCATATGAGTCAGGAGGTTTTCTCCTCTTCCATTTAGGTGTGGATGCCACTTTTGCCTAGAGCTTCCATAGCAGCTTCCCGAGGATGGGTCCATAGCCTACCAGAGTAGGGCGCTGCACTGGCTGGCTGAGGTAGAAGCAAGGAAGCTGAAGAGGGGGCACTCTCTGTAGCTTTGTCCAAGGCCTCAGTTGGACTCTTGGGCCCTGGGCAGGTGAGTCCACTCTGTGCAGAGGAACCTTGCAACAATCTCTCACCTTCTTTCCCAACATCTTGCATTGCTCCTCCAGCCTTGGCTGTGAAGGGTTGGACAACCATGTGAAAGGAGAGGCTACAGAAGCTCAAAAACTTAATTCCTTGAGAAATTGACACTGGCACCATGCTGAGCATGCAACATACATTCTCACATTGTATGCCTCCCTATTGATAAAAACTTGATAAATTACTAGTATGCAGTGCACAAATATGAGTACTGCTCAGTGAATTTTTATATATGGGCACACTCATGCACTATCACCTGGATCAAGATCAGAGAATTTCTAGCATCCCAGAAGCTTGCCTCCTCTGTGGCAAGTAACTACTATGCTATCTTCTCTACATTAGTTTTTGGCTGTTTTCAATCTTTGTTTCAGTGCACTCAGACGGTAAGTACTCCTGCATCAAGCTTCTTTTGTTCAACATTACATCTATGAGATTCATCCATGCTGTTGTTGGGGCCAGGAGTTTCTTTTTTCTTGCTGTTTACTCTTCCACTGGGTGAATGCACAAGGGGTTTTTTTAATTTACAGTTGATGGATTTGTTATTCCTGGCTTTTTCTATTAAAGTTGCTGTGAACATTCTTAAACATATATTTTTTAAAGATTTTATTTATTTATTTGCAGGGAGAAAGAGTCAGAGAGAGAGAGGGTGCACAGGCAGGCAGAGTGGCAGGCAGAGGCAGAAGGAGAAGCAGGCTCCCTGTCAAGCAAAGAACCTGATGTGGCACTCGATCCCAGGACACTGGAATCATGATCAGAGCTGAAGTCAGCCGCTTAACCAACTGAACCACCCAGGCATCCCTTAAACATATTTTTTGGTGCATGTTAGAATGTATCCCTGTTGGGTATTTGTCTATAATTGAAATGACTGAGCCACTGGGTATATGTATGGTTTAGCTTTCGTAGACACTGGCAGTCTTCTGGTCTACCAGCCTGCACTCCCACCAGCTACCTGGGAGACTTGCAATTGTTCTGCATCCTTACCAAGTACTTGGTGTGGCCAAGCTATTAAGTTCGGCTCTCCTTGTGACTCAAATAATTAATTTGCACAAAAATCCTGTGAAGCAGGTACTGAGATAAGCCCCATCCTACAGATAAAAAGTTTGAGGCTACAAAGAGGAAACCACTTGCCCTTCCCAATGACACAGGATGTGGGCAGCAAGCGGGAAGCACAGGGTCTACAGGATCCTTGTGCACCTGTGACCACATATTGTTTTATTTTATATGTTTTTAAAAATTTTTCATTTGACAGAGAGAGAGAGACAGTGAGAGAGGGAACACAAGCAGGGGGAGTGAGAGGGAGAAGCAGGCTCCCCACTGAGCAAGGAGCCCGATGCAGGGCTCAATCCCAGGACCCTGGGATCATGACCCGAGCTAAAGGCAGTTGCTTAATGACTGAGCCACCCAGGTGCCCCCATACGTAATTTGAAAGTCAGAAAACATGGGTATGCCAAAATGATAGGTCTTTTATTTTTTTACTTTCTGTTCATCTGTTCTATTGGATGGCAGAAATGACAATGTGCTTACTTCCTGGCACAGTCAGTCAAGTGAGTGTATGATCAGGCATTGCAGGGGTACACTCAATCACATCGAGGGTTCTTGTCCCTCTTCTCTCTAGTCAGAGCTCCATCCTGCAGAGCTAATGCGGTCATGGCATGGAGTGGGAGGTGAGAGTTGGAAGTTGTCCCATCTTCAGTCATCATCCATACTCCTGTACTGGCCCTGGGACGCAGGCACACCTCATCCTGGCCCCTTGTGAGCTGTCATCCTTGGTTTCTGCTGTGCCCACAGATGGCTGCATTTGTGTGTGGCTTCTGGCTTGGATGGTGTAGGTTCATCTAGGTCCACCAAGTTCCCTTGACTACATTGCACTAGCCCCTTCTTTGCCATCTGTTCCCTCTTTGAGCAATTGCCATGATGTTTTAGGGCTTTAGGACACATTTAGAGGGACACTGAGATCCCTACATATTAGGTATGAGCCTGAGACACTTTCAGGCCACCTGCCTAGGCACACCCAGCTGCCTTTTCTATTTAACTGATCCCATATTTTCTCATAATGGAAGACTTTAGACTTTTCTCATAGACTAAGGCATAGATTCTCTCTACTCTCAGAGCCTACAAACCTTTCTGGGGTTCCTAAGCTCTCCCTATCCCTGCATAGAGAGGATGGGGAAGAGGGGGTGGGACAGAGGCCTTTCTCAGAGACTGTGCCCCCCCCCCACCAAGAGTTAACCGCAATGCTCTCTTTGCTGCAATTTTTTTCCCACCCCTATCCTTTTGGAAAATTGGTTCTGGTATCATCATACCTTCTTTGTCCTAACTCTGCTGTTGCTGGTATGCAGTTTAAGATTTGAGTCCTTCAGCCTCCTGGGATTTCAGTGGTCCAAAAGATCTTCTTGCTCTAAAGAGTCCATCTATTTTAAGAGTTCATTTTGCAAATCAAGATCCAAGAATTTGACTTTTTTCTTTGCATTCAGCCCTCTCTTTTCCGGAGTATTAAGGTAGTCTGATTTTTAGATGGAAGGCTTAGATTTTGGAAAAAGGAAGAAGGAAGGTCAGAGATCTCATGGGGACTGGATTACTTCTTAGCTTATCTGCAGTCCTACGGGCTTGAACACACCTCCAGAGTTCAGTCTGTCCCACGGGTAGGTGCCTGACAAAGGGAGTGAGAAATGAATTCTGGGTAGCAAAGTCCCATTTCAGAAGCACTGAGAGAGCTGGTCCTCATAAGAATTCTCCTGTGAACAACTGACAGCAACGAAACTCAATTTACAAAGGGAGATAATCTCTGGAAATGAATTTACCACAAAAAGCAGATTTTCCCACCTGGACTTGAATGTGAGCCCTTTAGCTTCCTTGCAAGTAGTATGCTGGAAACAGTAGTAAATCAGAAAATATTCCTGGCATTTGAGGGCTGTAGCTAAAATTCAGTATGTGGGTTGTTGTCCAGCAGCATAATGGGGCTGGAGCTTGTTCCACAGTGGCTGTGTGACAGTGAGAATGTCCTTTCTCTTTGATTTTATTTCCTCCCTCTGTAGAATAAAGAGCTTTGAGCACATGGTGTGTGGAATGACCCAAGTTAGGACAAGACCTCGACCTTCGTGGGGCCAGCTTTGAAGCCAGAGGAACCCCCCACCTTTCCTTGCACTCTTACTCACCTAGAGGACCTTGTGGTGGGCTGGTTCTTCCTGATCTGGGTGGGTGATTATGAATAAATGAGGGATAAGTGGTCACCAGCCTGCACCCGACAGTCCTGTAACAGCCTTGTCCATCCTGAGAGGACAGTATGAAGGATGGAGAGGGTTGATTCATAAAGTGTGGGGCTAAATGAGTCACCTTTGACAGACATTGGTGGCCCTTTCTTAGCAGTAATTCATCACTGAGACCCTACCTACTTACACAGGTTTCTCAACTTACCCTGGGCTTAAGAATCTCTTGGAGAATTTGTTTAAAAGGCAGAAAAACCTGCCACCAGGAAATCGGATTCATTAGCTCAAGTGCGGACCCAGGAATCTGCATTTTTCTTGACTTGATGCCAATTTATTTTTCGAAACATTTTTTTCAGAAGATTTATTCATTTAACAGAGATAGAGAGCACAAGCAGGGGGAGCAGCAGGGGGAGAGGAGGAAGCAGGCTCCCCACGGAGCAGGGAGCCCGATGCAGGGCTTGAAGCAAGGACCCTGGGATCATGACCTGAGCCGAAGGCAGACACTTAACCAACTGAGCCACCCAGGTGTCCCAAAGTAAAACATTCTTTGAATATGTAATATATTCATATGGATTGAAATCCAAAAGGTAGAAAGGGATATAAAGTAAACAAATCACCCCAACCCCTGTACCCCAGTCACCTAGTTCCCTTCCCCATGTGGCAAACAATATCTTATGTGTCTTTCCTGAGATAATCTATGAATATAAGAGCATATATGAATAAATGAAATCTGCATTTTAAAAAGAAGCATCTCTTGGTGATTCTAATATTGGGGGTCCCCAGACATAGTTGGAAAAATACACCTACTTCATGCTGGGTGCTCAGGCCAGGTGTGTGACCTGGCATTGCTCAGTCCTTCCTGCTCAGGATGTTTAACAAGACTTTGCAAGGTGCCACCCTGAATGCCATGGGCGCCGGAGCAAAGGGGCCGCAGTGGGCCTTGCCTAGGGGACCTGAATCCTGAGCTGCAGGGGGCAGGGCTGTGTTGTGGAAAAAAAGTATGAGAGCTTTAGGTCCTTTCATCTCCCTGCCATCAGCGGTGGCACCTGGCAGACACTGGATACCACAGCACGTAGACAAAGACCTGGTAACCCAAGAAGCAGCTTGGCCTCCCTGCCCAGTCCCATCCCAGAAGAGCTGTAGGCCTCTGATTTCTTTAGGAGGCCCTGTGTGGAAGTGTCTTTTGTCTCCCTGGCGTCAGGAATCCCATCACATGCCTGGTGGTTAGGTGAGACAGGCGCCTCAGTCTCCTAGGGAGGGGTGGCAATGTTCACCCAGCAGCAATGGGGTGGAGTCCCACAGAAGCCCTGACAGGATGGCAAGAGGCAGGTGCGGAGGGGAGGGGGGCAGTGTTTTGCCACGAACTCTAACCCCTTTCCTTTAGCGTTGGCTTCATCCTATGGACCCAGGGGACTTCAGGGAGCATCCCATACAAGAGTTCTGTGCACGCTGCACCCTGGCTGCTGGCTCCCCCCCAGAATCATACAGGACTGCCTCACACACACGTTTTCGCTCGGTACCTGACTGCTGAGTGAATCGATTTTCGCCGCTAGGGAGGCCTCCTTTTCAGACTTGGGGTTTCGCTGCAGCAATGGTTCTTGTGGCCTGGAGGCCTCTTTAGAAAACAAGGTAGGCAACAAGGCTGAAGAGCACTACACTCTGCTGTTCTGGATCCGTTCTAAGGCATAAAGCTGGGAAAGGGGGGCACCTGGGTGGCTCAGTGAGTTAAAGCCTCTGCTTTCGTCTCAGGTCATGATCCCAGAGTCCTGGGATTGAGCCCCCCCCACCTCGCGACACCCCCCCCCCCATCGGGCTCTCTGCTTAGCGGGGAGCCTGCTGGCCTGCCTCTCTGCCTACTTGTGCTCGCTCGCGCTCTCTCTCTCTCTATCAAATAAATAAATAAAATCTTATTTAAAAAAAAAAAGGCTGGGAAAGGGCAACACACTGCCCCTCATGGGTCATTGTGGAGAATGAGCTAACGCATGCCGGACCCCGGGGATTTCACTGAGATCCTAAGAGGAATCCCAGAGCCGTGAATGCCATCGCCCATCTGCCATTCTTCCTCCGGGTTCCCCCTCCCCATCACGAAAGGGGAGTCACCGTCCTCAACACGAACCCCTCCACGCCACACACCCACTCGCAGTTTCTAGGCTTTTCAGGACTGGGGTCTTTAATTCGGCTTAGGCCAGCCCCTGCCTGAAGGACCCTTGCAGGCTGCAGAATGCCCCAGTCAGCCACGGGTTCCTGCTTTCAGGACCTCGAGCCGCGCTTGCAGGAGTGCGGTGGGGTGGGGCGGGGGTGCGGGGGGCCGTGTGAGAACGAAGCCCCGCCCCCGCGCCGTCGCGCCCGTCGCCTGCCCACCCCGCCGTCCTCTGCCTGTGTCAGGCGATCTCGGCGGCCAGCCCCACCAGCTCTGTGACGCCACGGGCGCCGGGGTCCTCCGCGCCTGCGCCCGCTCTTATAAAGGCCGACGCCGCGCCGCGACGCCGTAGTGGCCTTGTTCTCCGCTCTTCTTCCCACGTCCGGGAGGCCGCTGTGTTTTTGTCAGCCTCCGACCCGCAGTCGGCCCGAGACCGAGCACCGTGAGTGGCCGCCGACCGAGCGGGAAGGGGCGGGGGCGCCGTAGATTGGCGAGCTGGGTGGCTGAGGCTTGGGCCTGCCGGAGGCGGGAAGCACTGGGCCTGGCCTCTCTAAGGCCCAGTGGAACCCGTCGCCCACCTTGTTCTCGGGAGGTGGCGGCAAGCCCCTCTCCTGGCCGTGCGTCCTCACAGCGCCTCGTGGGCGTAGGGGCTGGCGGGCGAGCTGGAGAAGGTGCGAGACGGGCCCGGGATTGGTCCGTCCTCGCACGGGGCGAGTGTCCGCCTGCGCGGAGCTTGGCTTCAAGGCCCAGGCGGCGGCCCAGAGCCTCCTTTGGCCGTGAGCCTGCCGGCCTCCCGGACCCAGGGCGGGAGTGGCGGCGGGACTTTGAGTGGAGGCCCCTAGGCTGGCGTGGGCGTGGGCGCGCGTTTGTTGTTTTGGTGTCTGGAAGGAGCGTGGCGGTGGGAGTCTGGGAGCGCTGGATTTTCCGCTCGCATCCTTTCTCTTCCTTTTATCTGGCGTTACTAGTCACCGGTGCTGTTAACTGTGCTTGGGCTACACTTTTGCCCAGCAGGCTGCTTGCTCCTTCAGAATATTTTTCTCCATTATTTTGCCATAACTTGGAGTTGGTGAAACAACTGTTGAAATAGCAGATGGTCTCACCATAGTGGTGTGACTTTTAGACAGCCCGATTCTTTCTAAGCCAGGCATTTTAAGTTTTACAGGAATTGGAGGTTGACCTGGAGAAGGGTCTCAGGTTTGGGTTTTGGGGTCATGAATTTTTCATCAGAGCCTCACAATAGAGTGTATCTGTGTCACAGAGCAGTGCATATTTGTCCATTCAGCTTTCAAAAGGTGTCAGAATTCGGGTCACTGAAAACACTGGTGTTTTCTTTACGTTGTTGATAGAATCTACCTCATGCCAGTCACGGAGGGTGATTGATTTTCCAGATAAGGAAATTTAGGAATTGTCTTGCAAGCATGTCAAATCAAGATCTCGTCCGTTATCAATACAGTTTTGAGTTGAATTCTAGCTCTATGACATTAAAAAAAGTTTCTCTTTGGGTGTTAAGTTGGGGATCACAAAATACATTCGATTACAGATTAATCCATTGCTGCCTGCTTATTTAATAAGATCTCAGCTCCCTTAAGAGTAACCTAATACAGAAATTTGACTATGACTAAGCAGATCCGGTTATTTACCAAGATTTATTTGAAAGAAATATGAAATGGTCATCGTGCTTAAAATTTTATCAACTGTATTGCCAGACTTGTCTTTCTTCAGTGTTCATTCCAGTACTATGGAATATAAAAAGAGTATAGAATGTTTTGTAATTAAAAATTGGGTTCACGTTAAAATATTTCTTTGGGGGGGTACCTTTTGTTATTGCCTTGTCACAGGGAAGGTCCTATGCTCTGGGCCCTTCTCTGTTGAATAGGACAACTGCATTATTGGCAAGCCCTAAGCAACATGGAGGAACAGACATATTTGTGAACTGAAAAGTGAAATCTGATTCTCTTCAACCATGGATGAGTGAGAGCAGGATATATCAGTGGCTGATTTTAAAACATAGTTTTACCTTTTTGCTTCCTTTCTGTAACAGCTTATTTGGGAGATGGAAATAATTGTCTAAGAAAAGGCAAATGAATATTTTAACTGATTTAATGGAGGCTTTGATCCTAAAATAGGTGCAGGGAATGTTTTAAATGCCAAATTCTACAGTTTTAATAGTGACATTGCAGGATTATGAATACCTGAGAAGCACGGTCCTTTTAAAATCTGTATTTGATATTTGAAGGGATTATGAAGTAATTTTCAGGTATTGCTGCCCTTCTTTCTTCCCTCAAGAATCTGAAAATAAATTGATTGCTTAGAACTTTAAATTGTAAAGAATTAGTTTTTGTTTTGTTTTGTTTTAGTTTTTGCTAGAACTTAAGTCCTTTGTAGTTAATTGCTTAGCTAATTTTTATCTAAGAGGTATCTTTTTCCCGATGATTCACAATTAATTTGAGTTAATAAATACATTTTTGAAGCAAGTAACAGGTAATTTCTATGAGGATTTTAGCAGAAAAACTTGGACACCTGCACAGTCAGTAATGAAAGGTAAAAAGGCCTGTTAAAGTTAAGTACCTTATTTGGTTTAGCAGATTAGATTTATTCTTAAAGATATTATTATCTTGTATATTTTACATTGATGCAAACATAAAACAAGAATCTCATACTCTCTTTGGATCACAACTCATTTTTCAATGGTAAGTCTCACTATTGGAAAGTTTGTATTTTATTTGTTAGTTTTGTTTATTTTGGACTGACCACCTCTGGTTTGCAGGTTGATTGTGGCAGCTAACTATAAAGATGAGAATAGTCCGTATTCAGTGACAGCAGAAAGACAGGCAAAGGGGTCCCTAGGTGATGCAGTCGGTTAAGCCTCCAGGTCTTGGTTTTGGCTCCAATCATGATCTCAGGGTGATGGGATCGAGCCCTATGTGGGGTTCCATGCTTAGCACAGAGTCTGCTTAAGATTCTTGCTCCCTCTGTCCCTCCCTCATGTGGGTATGTGCACACATGCATTGTTCCTCTCCTGCTCTCTTTATTTTTATTTTTATTTTTTTTTAAAGATTTTTATTTATTTGATAGAGATCACAAGTAGGCAGAGAGAGAGGGGGAAGCAGGCTCCCCGCTGAGCAGAGAGCCGATGTGGGGCTCAATCCCAGGACCCTGAGATCATGACCTGAGCTGAAGGCAGAGGCTTAAACCACTGAGCCACCCAGGCGCCCTCCTGCTCTCTTTAAAATGAATAAATTTTTTGAAAAATGCAGGCACAGACTAAATAAGTTTATTTAAAATATATTTTGCATTAAAAATATAGAATGTAAAAAAAAATGTAGACTGTAACTCTTAAATTTGTATCAGTAGTAAGTTCAGTAGGGTAAGCCTTAAAAACTTGTGTTCCTAGGAGCTATACTTCGAAAAATTGATAGCAACACTTCTGTGCTGGCCTCTGAATAGCCACTTGCAGTGTTTTACAGGGTTATATAGATAACTACTTGGCCTTAGGATTTTATACATAATTTCTAAAAACAGACTAATTGATGAAATGTATGAAAGGAATCTCTCTTAAATTTCAAATTCAATATAATACTTTTTTTTAGATGCCCTCAATTAAGTTGCAGAGTTCCGATGGAGAGATATTTGAAGTTGATGTTGAAATCGCCAAACAGTCTGTGACTATCAAGACCATGTTGGAAGGTAAATTTATTAGAAGACTTTGGCTAGGGAAAGAGGAAGTAATATTTAGTTGGAGATAACCTGTGAACATTGAATTTATACATGGCTCAATTTGTCATTAAATACTCAAAAGTATGAAGGAGTCAAGTTTACATTTTTTAAATTAAAGAATTAACTGCATCTTTCTGATACAGGACATCCTTTCTGCATTGTCTGAAATAATGTATTTTTTTCATCTAGGGAAGACCATACGCTAATATTAAAGTGATTTCCAAGCATCAGACAGTGGCCCAATTCTGTTTCAAGTGAATTTGGATTCACAGTTTCTAATGAGAAAAAAGGCTCTGAAAAAGAGATACCTTCCTGTATGGTATCTAAATACAGTACTTTGTTTCAGCAGAGAAGTAAGCTGAGTAGATGGTAAACTGAGATGTCTTTTTTTTTTAACCAAGTTTTCCATTTTGTCCATTTTGTCATTCCTCTGAAACTGCTACAAAGCATATACACAGCACATTGAAGAGGTAAAGTTAGAAAACAGGTCCTGAAATATTTTGAAACTTTAGTTAAAGTTAATATTAACCAGTGGAATGGTGGACATTAATAGTATATGGAGACAATTTGATTTCTAGCATTGGTGGAAAAAAAACTAACAGTAATAAGACTTCTCTTTAGTATTCAGATATCAAAGGTTTTCATGTAGCTTATGCTTAAGAGAAAAGTTACCTGTGAAGCACTAGCTATGGGGGTCAAAGGAAGGTAAGTGTGAAATAGTTTTTGTTCTTGAAGAATTTTTAAACTAGAAAGGGAGAAAGACACCAAACAAGACAGGCTGTCACGTGTAATTAGTATAATTAGTGTGGTGTGCCAAGGGGTGCTGGATTCTATCTTGGCTGATGTTATTTTTCAAGCTTATGGAGAAACTACAGTGGATAGTGCTAGTGAGATGGTACTTTCAAATCTAATAAAATTAGAATGTTTTGGGAGATTATTTTGAAGTAAAGTAGACAAGCTATGTTAGTGAAAAGTAGAGTTGAGGTTTTTAGTTGGGTTTATTGGTGTGGAATGAGATTATGATACTGTGGTTGGTAAAACTCAAGAATGGGTTTGAGAGAAATGGAAAGTGACTTTGAGGTGACTATGTTAGGTATGTTCCGTCCGCCCTTCCACTTCCCCAGAAGATTTTTGTAACAGTCTACTAGGCAGTTGAGTAGTATGTGGATCTTGGCCTCTGAGCTGTGGATTTCTGGAGATAACATAGACTGTGTGGTGTATTATAGGAGTATTTATGGGAGTAAATGAAGTTGGCAGTCAGCTATATTGGAACGGGAGGCAGGTGTTAAGCAAGTAGAAGTCAGAGTGGGGAATCAGTGGAGTAAGATTTATGGAAGCCAAGGGTAGAGGGAGGCGTTTTGAGGTGATCAGAATGATTATCACATTCATATACTGCACACTGGTCATTTGGAATTTCATAGTGAGAGGATTTCTTAACTTGCATTTATTAGGTGTGGTAGAGGCAGAAGCTAGATTGCAGAGGGTGTGTCTTCTATTTTCTAAGCTGGTGACTTCTGTTTGCTGATAAAAACCAAAGGTGTAACTCTTTTGGTAATTAGTACCAATCATGTGGTGCTTAGAGTTCTGTATCCTGGTAACTTAAATAAATAGATGACTTCTATTTTGTTGTAAACGCCTTGATACATCCTTCAGTCACTGTTCATCAAGTACCTGTTGAGTGAAGAATTATGGTATGGTCACTAATAAAGAGTGTGAAAACAATCCAGATGTCCCTAAAGGCAGGTGAATAAGGCTTTATGTAGAAGATGTGGAAACTGATACCAGAATTGCTGCCTGAATACTTTCTTTGGCAGTGAAAGTGCTCTTTATTTCATCTCAGTGTCTGGTACACTGATCTCTCCTGTGCTGCTTCAAAGAGGCATTTGCCTAGTGTAAGAACATAGGGCTCCTTGAAGGTTTTCCATGCCCCCTTTGATCACTGAAGCAAGTGGAGTGATAGACAGCAACAGTTAAATGATTCTTTTCTTCCATAGCCTTTGGGCATCAAAGGTGAATGGCTTTAAGTACTAGTGGCTTATATAGAATTCTAACCTGTTCAGGATTGGAGTCCATTGAATTTGGCATCTGCAGTATCTCTGATTATGAGTTTTTTGTGACTTAGAAAACAGAAATAAAACCTAATCACAGGATAATCAGAAGTGAAAATCTTGGCACGTGTACATGTGGATTGACTGATTTGTTCAGGTCCAGGATGTGGTATCAAGATACAGTTGTCTTTCAGAAGTCCTTGAAACTAAATAGCTTAAAGGCATGACTGTTGATACTTGTGAGTTCAGTCTAAAAGTAGAAAGACATTGTGCATCCTTAGTTTAAATGCTAGAGAAGTGATCCTAAGGACCTTATTTTTAATACAACTTACAAGCCTTCTTCCAAATAATGTTTGGATCTAAACCAGTTGGTCTTATCTATTATATTTCCTGTACTACCTTGATTCCCCAAACACAAGTCTTTTATATAGTATAACTTCTTATTCTCTCCTGATTAAGAATAGTATATAATAGTACAGGAAAAGCAAAAGTGGACTTAGTCCAAGTTGACACAGTCATTTTTATAGTTTTACTCTAGGTTGAGATGGGATCGGGAATAACTTTGGTAGAAAGGAGGAGAGTAAATGAGTGATCCATCTATCCAACAAAATAAGATAAATTTTGAATCTGCTCTGCTCTTTACCACTCCAGTGAAACTGCTTACTAAGCTCAGTGGCCTCCATGTTCTCAAGTGTATCATTTTCTGTTTGATTTCTCATCTAGACCAGTTGACCCCATTTGATCATCCCCTTCTACATTCCACTTCCAGGATACTTAGCTTTTTGTCTTCTCATCTTTATTGCTTTTAGTTCCCGAGGACTGGCTTGATCATTGGACCTTTTCATTATATTTATACTCCTTCGTTTCCTTGGTTATCTCACTTAGACTGATAGTGTTTTAAGTTATCTATACATCAGTTCCCCAAGCTATCTTCTTTTGATTTTTAGACTTGGCGTATTTAACTGCTTGGTCTACTTGCATACCTTTATAGGTACCTCAGACTTAGGAAACTAAGTTCTTAATTCCCAGCCCTTCAAAATACAGTTCTCTCATAGCCTTCCCCATATCAGTTAATGGCATCTCCAGTGGCAGTTTCATCCATCGAGTTCCTCATGTCATAAACCTTAGGTCTTCCCTTACTCACATTGTACTTGCCATCTGTCGGCAAATCTTTTTGCCTCTGCCATCAAAATGCATACAGAATTGGATCATTTCTTCTTCCATAGCTGTAAACCTGTAGAGGCCACCATCTTGTGCTAGGATTATTGCCAGCCCCATAGTTTATTTCCTTCTTTTCTCTGCTCCTCACTGTCATCTCTTCCCAGTACAGTAGCCAAAATGTTTGAGACCCTGTTACCGCCAGGACTCCTGTCACTGTTCTCATCTAGTTCTTTCACCCTTGCTAACCATGCTCTAGCAACACTAGATTGCTTAGTGTTAATAGAACATGCCAGAATGTCCTCTCAGAAGGCCTTTGTGTTTGTGTCTTCTACTGCTTAGGTGTTCTCTCTCCTTTAGGATTTTGCTACACAGTATCATCTTGTCAGTGAGACATCTTGAGGAGTTCTATCTAAAATTGTAACAATTCTTTTCTATCCTTCCATATTCATTGCTGACTCTCCACTGCCTAGGACACCTGTTACCTATCAAAAATTTAAATGGTTTGACTGAACACTGGCCATGTCAGCATAACTGATACTCAGCTATAAGCAGTATAGAGCTGAACTAACTTTTGGCCTCTAATATTGGTACTTGCTAACTACTAATTAACTGTGGGCAGCTCTTTTTTAAGTCATGTAGAAACTGGAGGACAGACACATTTGGCGTGAAAAAATACTCTTATTTAGAATCTTTACATAATAAGGATTTTAAATTTTAAGTTTTTTCTTTGAACTTAACCAATCACTTTGAGAATTTGAAAGTTAGACTTTTTATCAGAACAACCTGTAGATTCAAAATTATAGATAATGTGTATATGATGAATAATGGGTATACATTGAAATCGAATCCCTCAACCCACATTGTTGTTAACTTCCCTACACATAATATTAATAATTTGTTACGTATACTTCTGGAGATATTTTAAATCTAAATATATAAGTGTAGGGGCACCTGGGTGGCTTAGTTAAATGTCCGCCTTTGCCTCAGGTCATGTTCCCAGGGTCCTGGGATCAAGCCCCATGTACCAGCACCCTGCTCATCGGGGAGTCTGCTTCCCCCTCTCCTGTTCCCCTGCTTGTGCATGTGCTCTCTCTGTCAAATAAATGAGATCTTTTAAAAAAATTTTTTTTTTAAATAAATAAATATATACGTCTATCCCCACTTTTATTCAGATAACATTTTCTTACACCTGGCTTTTAACAGCTTTAATCCCGAAATCATACCAAGTATGTATGGAGCTGCCTGCCTTATTTTTGTCAGTGGCTGCATGATTTGTTGTGTATGTATATATACATATTTGGGCTTCGGGTTTTAATAGATTGAGATTCTGTTACTTGAAATGATTTTTATTCTGTTTTTCTAAATGCCCATCTAGTGATGGGTAGAAAAAGATGGTAGAAAAAGTAAGGATAATGGTCTGGATTTGATGCCTCCAGCCCGCATGGCTTTCTAGTCAATTCTGTTTATGTAATATTCGTGTGTTTGTCTATTCATACAACTTTATATAGTTTTGTGTGGTTTATGGACCTCTTGTTAGGAACTGCTAGTTTTTATTTTTTTTTTAATTTTTTTAATTTTTTTTTTTTAAAGATTTTATTTATTTATTTATTTGTCAGAGAGAGAGCGAGAGAGAGCGAGCACAGGCAGACAAAGTGGAAGGCAGAGTCAGAGGGAGAAGCAGGCTCCCTGCGGAGCAAGGAGCCCGATGTGGAACTCGATCCCAGGACGCCGGGATCATGACCTGAGCCGAAGGCAGCTGCTTAACCCAACTGAGCCACCCAGGCGTCCCAGGAACTGCTAGTTTTTAAATGCTCATAAGAGAACTATTTTAAGTAGAATACTTTTCATGTTTGTTACTTGTTTGAGATATCTGGTTGGTGTAAGTACTAGAATCGGGAAATAATGACAAGTCTCTTGGTTTTCTTAGATTTGGGAATGGATGATGAAGGAGATGATGATCCAGTTCCTCTACCAAATGTTAATGCAGCAATATTAAAAAAGGTAAGGCAACAGACTGTGTACTTGAATATGTACATTTCTTTTGTCATTGAACATCTGGATGGTCTTCCTGTATTGCTGCATAGGTAGCTTCCTTACATAGGCGGATTAGGACTCTAAATGTCTGTTGTAATTATTTAATCAGGCCCTGTGAATATTTGATTTGTGTAGTTTTGTTTTGTTTTGTTTTGTTTTTTTGAGTAGGTTCCATCCCCAGTGCAGAGCCCAATGTGGGGCTTGAACTTAGTACCCTGACATCAAGACCTGAGCTGAGATCAAGAGTCAGACACTTAGACTGAGCCACCCAGTTACCCTAAGTTCTGTAGTCTTTTGTTGTTTTTTGATTAACATATAATGTATTACTTGTTTCAGGGGTAGTTCTGTAGTCTTTTTGATATAACATTTAAATTACTGAAGTATGACTATATGTGCTTAGTAAAAAGGAAACATTTTTTTGTTTGTCCACTGGATAGCTATAGCCTCAAAGGAGGTTGAGAACAAATGTATCCTCACCCTTGATCACCTTACCTTGTGTTTTAAGGATAAAAGGCTCTTGGCATTGAATAGAATCTTAGTGTTCCAGGATACATGGCTCCATAACAGAATCAGGTATTTAATGGGGTACTCATTTGGAGAAACAGCACCCAATTTTTACAAGGCAGAGGAAATTAACTAGGCTTAGAAATGGGAATGGTTGGTTCCATTTGGCCCTTTTCTCAGAGATTTTCAAAAGTCATTAGCCATATGCAATTTCATCTTCTACTTTCTCTTGACTCTGGTGTGAGATGCAGCTGTCCTGTGTATTTTTCCATATCTTACCATAATTGACTATTATCAGTTCTTTTAATTGCCCTGAACCTAGGTTAAAGAGTGATTCTCTAAGTCTGAACATTTTTTACGCATGTTACTGACCATTTATATTTTCTTCTTTGTTTTCCCTTGCATGTCGTTTTTACGGGCTTTTAAAAAATTGTTATAAATACATAATATAAAAATTACCATTCTTAACTTCCTTAGGTGGACAATTCAGTGGCATTAAATACATTTGCACTGTTGTGCAATCACTATGACTCACTGTCTCCAGAAAATTTTCATCATTGCAAACTGAAACTGTACCCTTTAAACAACTCCTCAATACTCCCTGTCTCCAGCCCCTTGTAACCTCTATTCTGTTCTCTGACTCTATGAATTGGACTGTTGAGGGTACCTTCTAAAGTAGGATTATACAATATTTGTCTTTTTGTTTCCAGTTTATTTTACTTGGCATAATGTTTTCAAGGTTCATCCATTTCGTAGTCTAGTGGGCTTTTTTTTTTTAAGATTTTAAATTAAAAAAAATTTTTTTTAAAGATTTTATTTATTTATTTGACACACAGAGAGAGATCACAAGTAGGCAGAGAGGCAGGCAGAGAGAGAGGGGGAAGCAGGCTCCCTGCTGAGCAGAGACCCCTATGCAGAACTAGATCTCAGGACCCTGAGATCATGACCTGAGTTGAAGGCAGAGGCTTAACCCACTGAGCCACCCAGGTGTCCCTTTAGTGGGCTTTTTATAGGAGTCATTTATATAGCATTTCTATCACTTTGTGTTCTCTTATGTCATTTTACAGTATTTTATGGTTTAGAAGCTTTATATTTTATGTAGTTAGAGCTTCTGGGTTTTGTCTTGCAATTAACATTATATTTTATACTAATGTAAAGTGCATCTAGAAGGACTTAGGTTTGCACTCATTCAAGTGCTGGTATTTTTTAGGTGCTGGAGGTATAGCAGTGAGCCAGAGACAATCTTTGCCCTTAGGAAATTAACATTCTAAAACTGGGGGAAATGTGTAATGTAAGAAATATGTCATATGGGAAAGCTATGGATTATAAGGGGGTTGATTGGTGGAGAATTAGCAGTTTTTAAAATAAAATGGTCAGGAAATGCCTTACTGAGAAGTTGATCTTTTTTTTTTTTTCTCCCGAAGATTTTATTTATTTGATAGAGATCACAAGTAGGCAGAGAGAGAGAGGAAGAAGCAGGCTCCCTGCTGAGCAGAGAGCCTGATGCACAATGCAGGGCTCGATCCCAGGACCCTGAGCTCATGACCTGAGCCGAAGGCAGAGGCTTAACCCGCTGAGCCACCCAGGTGCCCCGAGAAGTTGATCTTTGAATAAAGAGATGAATATGTGGAGGAAGAGAATTGTGGGAATTGGGAACAAGTGCAGTGACCCCAAGACAAGAGCATGCTCTACCTTTTGAGCATAATGAATAAGCATGGAGTTAGTACAGAAGGTCAGTTGATGGGTTGGGTGATATAGAGCCACTTCTGAGAGTAAGTTTTTTTAATCTGTTTGCATTGTTAAGTCTTAGGCATATTTAAACTTATGCATTGAATAATTAAATGATCTAAAAACTGTAAAAGTACACAGTAAAATCTCCCATCCTTGTCTCTATCAGACCTGAAACACCCTCAAGTAAGAATAATCAACATTAATTTCTTAGTACTCTTGTAAGAGTTTTTTTTTTTAAGATTTTATTTATTTATTTGACAGACAGAGATCACAAGTAGGCAGAGAGGCAGGCAGAGAGAGAGAGGGAGGAAGCAGGCTCCCTGCTGAGCAGAGAGCCCGATGCGGGGCTCAATCCCAGGACCCTGAGATCATGACCTGAGCCGAAGGCAGAGGCTTTAACCCACTGAGCCACCCAGGCGCCCCTGTAAGAGTTATTTTTAATGCCTATGTAAACAAATTCCTGGTTTTTTTTTTCCTTACACAACTGGAATACTTCTTAAAAAGATACTGTTTATTTCATAAAGACTCGTATTTTGGCTCTTTCTTCCAGAAATAGTTCTTTCCTTTTTTTTACCTCCTAACAATATAATTTTTCAGCTCTGCCATTTTTTTCAGCATTATTTCTCTAGCATTATGTACTATGAACTAAATTTAATCATACAGAAAATTGATATAACACAGCAAATACCCTACCACCCAGATACCACAACTTAACACTTCTGGTGTTGATTTTGGTCTTTATGATGGCACATGTGGTCTAACCTGCTTCCTGAAACTTGATATATGTTTACTTCTTTGTTTTGTTTTTAACTTTTTTAAGTTTTTTTTTTTTAAGATTTTTGTTTCTTTATTTGACAGAGATCACAAGTAGGCAGAGAGGCAGGCAGAGGGAGAAAGAGGGGGAAGCAGGCTCCCCACTGAGCAGAGAGCCCGATGCAGGGCTCAATCCCAGGACCCTGGGATCATGACCTGAGCTGAAGTCAGAGGCTTTAACCCACTGAGCCATCCAGGCACCCCAGGATTTTTTGTAACAGAGAGAGAGATCGCTTCTCAGCCTTTTGGCTAAGATCAAGTGTAACAGAGAGGGAGATGGCGAGAGAGGTAACACAAGCAGGGGGAGTGGGAGAGCCTGGGCAGGGAGCCTGATGCAGGCTCAATCCCAAGACTCTGGGATCATGACCTGAGCTGAAGACAGACGCTCAATGACTGAGCCACCCAGGTGCCCCTGTTTACTACTTTGTTCTTATACTCAGTAGTCTTATGGTATTTAGAATTGCTTGGTGATAATGTATTCACATCCTCATCTTCACTAGGTAGTTGCTAGATTACTTTTCAAAGGTGTTACACCATTTTACACTCTCCAGTATAAAAGTTCTTGTTGTCCTTACAGTGTTGCTCGTGATGAGTATCAAAATTTTAATTTGGGGGGGGGGCTCATTCTAAAGTGGGACTTGACTGGAGTGTTGATTTTTGTATCTAATGAGAATGAACATTTTCTCCAGTTTGAGTATTCAGATTTCCTTTGAATAGCCTGTTCATATCTGAGGCCCGTTTCTTTGTAGTGTTTTTTTTTTTTTTTAAGATTTTATTTATTTATTTATTTATTTTTAAAGATTTTATTAATTTATTTGACAGAGAGAAAGATCATAAGTAGGCGGAGAGTCAGGCAGAGAGAGAGGAGGAAGCAGGCTCCCGCTGAGCAAAGAGCCCGATGCGGGGCTCGATCCCAGGACCCTGAGATCATGACCTGAGCCGGAGGCAGAGCCTGTAACCCACTAAGCCACCCAGGTGCCCTGTAGTGGTTTTTTTCCAAGGAACGTGGGGCTCAGACTCACGATCCTGAATTCAAAAGTCACATGCTCTGCTGACTGAGCCAGCCAGGTGCCCACTTATTAGTGATTTTTAAGATTTATGTTCTAGAGGGTAATCCATTGCTGCTTGTTCATGTTGCACATATTTTCCACTCATTATCCTGTCTGACTTCATGTATTTTTTTGTGCAGGAGCTTTTTAATGTGGTCGAAGTAATCTCTCTGCCTGGTTTTTTTTTTTTTTTTTTTTTTTTAAGATCTTTTAGCCTCTAGGGTTGTGAGGATTCCTCAAGCTTCGGTTTTGCTTTTCAAGCTCAGCCAGTAATTTGCTTACTCAAGTCAGCTTCTAGCTAGCTCTTAGCCCATTGTAGGAATAACTCTGCCCCAGTAGTGGAACGAGTATCTTGTGACGTAATGCCAAAAAGGAATGAACTTTCTTTGTTCCAGGTCATTCAGTGGTGCACCCATCACAAGGATGACCCCCCTCCTCCTGAGGATGATGAGAACAAAGAAAAGCGGACAGATGATATCCCAGTTTGGGACCAAGAATTCCTGAAAGTTGACCAAGGAACACTGTTTGAACTTATTCTGGTATGTTTTTAATGCATTCTTTAAGATCTCTCTAGTTCAGAGCCTTATCACTTGTAACAGTTTGTTAAATTCATTGTTACTGAACTTTAATTCTCTCTAAACTCAAATGCAGTGGTATATTTAAATTCACATATTAACAGTCACGTTAAATGCAAATGGTCTAAACACAAGGGTACAGATTATCACGTTGGATTAAGGAAAAAAAGATTCAGCTATGCTGTCTCCAGAACACCCACTTTAAAGACACACTTAGTTTTACAGGGTGGAAGAGTAAATTACACTACTAGTAATCAAAAGAAAACTGTAGTGACTATTTTAAAGTAGATTTCAGAGCAAAGAATATCACGGAGGTTAAAGAGGGTCATTGCGTAATGATAAAGGGATCAGTCCATTATTAAGAGGCTAGTATAGGGGGGAGGAGTCAAGATGGCGGAGAAGTAGCAAGCTGAGACTGCTTCAGCTAGCCGGAGATCAGCTAGATAGCTTATCTAAAGATTGCGAACACCTGAAAATCCATTGGCAGATCGAAGAGAAGAAGAACAGCAATTCTGGAAACAGAAAAACAACCACTTTCTGAAAGGTAGGACTGGCGGAGAAGTGAATCCAAAGCGACGGGAAGATAGACCCCGGGGGGAGGGGCCGGCTCCCGGCAAGTAGCGGAGCAACCGCGCACAAAATCAGGACTTTTAAAAGTCTGTTCCGCTGAGGGACATCGCTCCAGAGGCTAAACCAGGGCGAAGCCCACGCGGGGTCAGCGTGGCCTCAGGTCCCGCAGGGTCACAGAAGGATCGGGGGTGTCTGAGTGTCGCAGAGCTTGCGGGTATTGGAACGGGAAAGCCGGCTGCAGAGACAGAGCCGACAGCAAGCTCACAGCTCGGTGTTACCTTGAACTGGTCGCAGGCTCGGTGAGCTCGGAGCGCGGCGGGAGGTCAGGCAGACGGGAGTAACTGGGCGCTGTTCTCTGAGGGCGCACTGAGGAGTGGGGCCCTGGGCTCTCGGCTCCTCCGGGCCGGAGACCAGGAGGCCGCCATTTGTATTCCCGTCCTCCGGAACTCTACGGAAAGCGCCCAGGGAACAAAAGCTCCTGAAAGCAAACCTGAGCGGATTACTCACCCCGGCCCCGGGTAAGGGCGGTGTAATTCCCCCTGGGGCAAAGACACTTGAGAATCACTACAACAGGCCCCTCTCCCAGAAGATCAACAAGAAATCCAGCCGAGACCAAGTTCACCTACCAAGGAGTGCGGTTTCAATACCAAGGAGAGCAGCAGAATTCCAGAGGAGGAGAAAGCCAAGCACGGAACTCATGGCTTTTTTCCTGTGATTTTTTTTAGTCCTGCAGTTAATTTAATTTTTTCTTTTTCATTTTTTTTTTTTTCTCGCCTTCAGGTAAAATTTTTTTTTTTAACTGTTACCTTTTTCTTTTTTAACGATTTTTTACTAGTTTATCTAATATATATATTTTTCTTTTTTATATTTTTCTTAGGTGTTTTCTTTTTTTAAAAAATTCTTTTCTTTTCTTTTCTTTCTTTCTTTTTTTTTTTTTTTTTTGCTTTTTTGCTTTTTGCTTTTTTTTTTTTTTCTTTCTTCCTTTTTGAACCTCTTTTTATCCCCTTTCTCCCCACTCACGATTTTGGATCTCTTCTAATTTGGTTAAAGCATATTTTCCTGGGGTTGTTGCCACCCTTTTAGTATTTTACTTGCCCCTTCATTTACTCTTATCTGGACAAAATGACAAGACGTAAAAATTCAACACAAAAAAAAGAACAAGAGGCAGTACCGAAGGCTAGGGACCTAATCAATACAGACATCGGTAACATGTCAGATCTAGAGTTCAGAATGACAATTCTCAAGGTTCTAGCCGGGCTCGAAAAAGGCATGGAAGATATTAGAGAAACCCTCTCGAGAGATATAAAAGCCCTTTCTGGAGAAATAAAAGAACTAAAATCTAACCAAGTTGAAATCAAAAAAGCTATTAATGAGGTGCAATCAAAAATGGAGGCTCTAACTGCTAGGATAAATGAGGCAGAAGAAAGAATTAGTGATATAGAAGACCAAATGACAGAGAATAAAGAAGCTGAGCAAAAGAGGGACAAACAGCTACTGGACCACGAGGGGAGAATTCGAGAGATAAGCGACACCATAAGACGAAACAACATTAGAATAATTGGGATTCCAGAAGAAGAAGAAAGAGAGAGGGGAGCAGAAGGTATACTGGAGAGAATTATTGGGGAGAATTTCCCCAATATGGCAAAGGGAATGAGCATCAAAATTCAGGAGGTTCAGAGAACGCCCCTCAAAATCAATAAGAATAGGCCCACACCCCGTCACCTAATAGTAAAATTTACAAGTCTCAGTGACAAAGAGAAAATCCTGAAAGCAGCCCGGGAAAAGAAGTCTGTAACATACAATGGTAAAAATATTAGATTGGCAGCTGACTTATCCACAGAGACCTGGCAGGCCAGAAAGAGCTGGCATGATATTTTCAGAGCACTAAACGAGAAAAACATGCAGCCAAGAATACTATATCCAGCTAGGCTATCATTGAAAATAGAAGGAGAGATTAAAAGCTTCCAGGACAAACAAAAACTGAAAGAATTTGCAAATACCAAACCAGCTCTCCAGGAAATCTTGAAAGGGGTCCTCTAAGCAAAGAGAGAGCCTACAAGTGGTAGATCAGAAAGGAACAGAGACCATATACAGTAACAGTCACCTTACAGGCAATACAATGGCACTAAATTAATATCTCTCAATAGTTACCCTGAATGTGAATGGCCTAAATGCCCCTGTCAAAAGACACAGGGTATCAGAATGGATAAAAAAACAAAACCCATCTATATGTTGCCTCCAAGAAACTCATTTTAAGCCCGAAGACACCTCCAGATATAAAGTGAGGGGGTGGAAAAGAATTTACCATGCTAATGGACATCAGAAGAAAGCAGGAGTGGCAATCCTTATATCAGATCAATTAGATTTTAAGCCAAAGACTATAATAAGAGATGAGGAAGGACACTATATCATACTCAAAGGGTCTGTCCAACAAGAAGATTTAACAATTTTAAATATCTATGCCCCCAACGTGGGAGCAGCCAACTATATAAACCAATTAATAACAAAATCAAAGAAACACATCAACAATAATATAATAATAGTAGGGGACTTTAACACTCCCCTCACTGAAATGGACAGGTCATCCAAGCAAAAGATCAGCAAGGAAATAAAGGCCTTAAACGACACACTGGACCAGATGGACACCACAGATATATTCAGAATATTTCATCCCAAAGCAACAGAATACACATTCTTCTCTAGTGCACATGGAACATTCTCCAGAATAGATCACATCCTCGGTCCTAAATCAGGACTCAACCGGTATCAAAAGATTGGGATCATTCCCTGCATATTTTCAGACCACAATGCTCTAAAGCTAGAACTCAACCACAAAAGGAAGTTTGGAAAGAACCCAAATACATGGAGACTAAACAGTATCCTTCTAAAGAATGAATGGGTCATCCGGGAAATTAAAGAAGAATTGAAAAAAATCATGGAAACAAATGATAATGAAAATACAACGGTTCAAAATCTGTGGGACACAACAAAGGCAGTCCTGAGAGGAAAATATATAGCGGTACAAGCCTTTCTCAAGAAACAAGAAAGGTCTCAGGTACACAACCTAACCCTACACCTAAAGGAGCTGGAGAAAGAACAAGAAACCCTAAGCCCAGCAGGAGAAGAGAAATCATAAAGATCAGAGCAGAAATCAATGAAATAGAAACCAAAAAAACAATAGAACAAATCAACGAAACTAGAAGCTGGTTCTTTGAAAGAATTAATAAAATTGATAAACCCCTGGCCCGACTTATCAAAAAGAAAAGAGAAAGGACCCAAATAAATAAAATCATGAATGAAAGAGGAGAGATCACAACTAACAACAAAGAAATACAAACTATTATAAGAACATACTATGAGCAACTCTACGGCAATAAATTTGACAATCTGGAAGAAATGGATGCATTCCTAGAAACATATAAACTACCACAACTGAACCAGGAAGAAATAGCAAGCCTGAACAGACCCATAACCAGTAAGGAGATTGAAACAGTCATTAAAAATCTCCAAACAAACAAAAGCCCAGGGCCAGACGGCTTCCCGGGGGAATTCTACCAAACATTTAAAGAAGAACTAATTCCTATTCTCCTGAAACTGTTCCAAAAAATAGAAATGGAAGGAAAACTTCCAAACTCATTTTATGAGGCCAGCATCACCTTGATCCCAAAACCAGACAAGGATCCCACCAAAAAAGAGAGCTATAGACCGATATCCTTGATGAACACAGATGCGAAAATACTCAACAAAATACTAGCCAATAGGATTCAACAGTACATTAAAAAGATTATTCACCATGACCAAGTGGGATTTATTCCAGGGCTGCAAGGTTGGTTCAACATCCGCAAATCAGTCAATGTGATACAACACATCAATAAAAGAAAGAACAAGAAGCATATGATACTCTGAATAGATGCTGAAAAAGCATTTGACCAAGTACAGCATCCCTTCCTGATCAAAACTCTTCAAAGTGTAGGGATAGAGGGCACATACCTCAATATCATCAAAGCCATCTATGAAAAACCCACCGCAAATATCATTCTCAATGGAGAAAAACTGAAAGCTTTTCCGCTAAGGTCAGGAACACGGCAGGGATGTCCATTATCACCACTGCTATTCAACATAGTACTAGAGGTCCTAGCCTCAGCAATCAGACAACAAAAGGAAATTAAAGGCATCCAAATCGGCAAAGAAGAAGTCAAATTATCACTCTTCGCAGATGATATGATACTATATGTGGAAAACCCAAAAGACTCCACTCCAAAACTGCTAGAACTTATACAGGAATTCAGTAAAGTGTCAGGATATAAAATCAATGCACAGAAATCAGTTGCACTTCTCTACACAAACAGCAAGACAGAAGAAAGAGATATTAAGGAGTCAATCCCATTTACAATTGCATCCAAAACCATAAGATACCTAGGAATAAACCTAACCAAAGAGACACAGAATCTATACTCAGAAAACTATAAAGTACTCATGAAAGAAATTGAGGAAGACACAAAGAAATGGAAAAATGTTCCATGCTCCTGGATTGGAAGAATAAATATTGTGAAAATGTCTATGCTACCTAAAGCAATCTACACATTTAATGCAATTCCTATCCAAGTACCATCCATCTTTTTCAAAGAAATGGAACAAATAATGCTAAAATTTATATGGAACCAGAAAAGACCTCGAATAGCCAAAGGGATATTGAAAAAGAAAGCCAACGTTGGTGGCATCACAATTCCAGACTTCAAGCTCTATTACAAAGCTGTCATCATCAAGACAGCATGGTACTGGCACAAAAACAGACACATAGATCAATGGAACAGAATAGAGAGCCCAGAAATAGACCCTCAAATCTATGGTCAACTCATCTTCGGCAAAGCAGGAAAGAATGTCCAATGGAAAAAAGACAGCCTCTTCAATAAATGGTGCTGGGAAAATTGGACAGCCACATGCAGAAAAATGAAATTGGACCATTTCCTTACACCACACACAAAAATAGACTCAAAATGGATGAAGGACCTCAATGTGAGAAAGGAATCCATCAAAATCCTTGAGGAGAACACGGGCAGCAACCTCTTCGACCTCTGCCGCAGCAACATCTTCCTAGGAACAACACAAAAGGCAAGGGAAGCAAGGGAAAAAATGAACTATTGGGATTTCATCAAGATCAAAAGCTTTTGCACAGCAAAGGAAACAGTGAACAAAATCAAAAGACAACTGACAGAATGGGAGAAGATATTTGCAAACGACATATCAGATAAAGGACTAGTGTCCAGAATCTATAAAGAACTTAGCAAACTCAACACCCAAAGAACAAATAATCCAATCAAGAAATGGGCAGAGGACATGAACAGACATTTCTGCAAAGAAGACATCCAGATGGCGAACAGACACATGAAAAAGTGCTCCATATCACTCGGCATCAGGGAAATACAAATCAAAACCACAATGAGATATCACCTCACACCAGTCAGAATGGCTAAAATCAACAAGTCAGGAAATGACAGATGCTGGCGAGGATGCGGAGAAAGGGGAACCCTCCTCCACTGTTGGTGGGAATGCAAGCTGGTGCAGCCACTCTGGAAAACAGCATGGAGGTTCCTCAAAATGTTGAAAATAGAACTGCCCTATGACCCAGCAATTGCACTATTGGGTATTTATCCTAAAGATACAAATGTAGTGATCCTAAGGGGCACATGCACCTGAATGTTTATAGCAGCAATGTCCACAATAGCCAAACTATGGAAAGAACCTAGATGTCCATCAACAGATGAATGGATCAAGAAGATGTGGTATATATACACAATAGAATACTATGCAGCCATCAAAAGAAATGAAATCTTGCCATTTGCAACAACATGGATGGAACTAGAGCGTATCATGCTTAGCGAAATAAGTCAAGCAGAGAAAGACAACTATCATATGATCTCCCTGATATGAGGAAGTGGTGATGCAACATGGAGGCTTAAGTGGGTAGGAGAAGAATAAATGAAACAAGATGGGATTGGGAGGGAGACAAACCATAAGTGACTCTTAATCTCACAAAACAAACTGCGGGTTGGTGGGGGGAGGGGGTTTGGGAGAAGGGGTGGGATTATGGACATTGGGGAGGGTATGTGCTTTGGTGAGTGCTGTGAAGTGTGTAAACCTGGTGATTCACAGACCTGTACCCCTGGGGATAAAAATATATGTTTATAAAAAAAATAATAATAAATAAATAAATAAATAAATAAATAAATAAATAAATAAAGAGGCTAGTATAGTCCTAAATGCTAAAAGAATTTCCAAAAAGTGAAACAAAAACTAATAGAACTCAAAGGATAAATAGATAAATCCACTATCTGCTGTCTCTCCTTAATTGATAAAACAAGTAGAATGAGGAAGGATATAGAAGTTTCAAATAATACTATTGACAAACTTGTTCTGATAGACATTTATAGAACATTAAATCTCATGACAGCAGAATACATCGTCAGGTGTATACGATTAGGATCGACATGTTTGAGGTAAAAAACAAGTCTCAAATTTGAAAGGATTCAAGGCATACACCCTCACTGTGATTTCCAATCACAGTGAAATTAAATTAGAAGTCCATGAGCAAAAGCTATCTGGAAAAACTTAAGTAACTTCTCAGTAACCTATGAGTCAAAGAAGAAATCGAAAGAAAAATTGGAAGAGAGAATTAGAAATTTTATGCCAGAAAGTATTTTGATCTGAATGGAAATAAAACCCAACTTAAGAGAATGTGTGAGATGTAGCTAAGTAGTATTCAGAGGGCAGTTGGTAGCTGAAACACCTATATTGGAAAAGAGGAAAAGTTTCATTAAAGAAAAAAGTAAAGGAAAAAAAGTTTCAAATCAGTGATCTAAGTTTTTACCTTAAACTAATCAAAGATGAAATTAAACCCAAAGAAAGGAAATGTTAAGAGGTAAGAGCAGAAATTTATATAAAGAGAAAACAAAGAAAACCAAAGAATCTAAAAGCTTATTCTTTGAGAAGATCAGTAAAATGCAATGCTGTTACTGCTTCTGCCTCTTTGAATATTTTTGTTAAGATTTGCCATGTGGTGCTTGTGTGCCCATGAGAACACACATACACACACCCACAAGTAGTGGCCATTTAAGGTAGTGTGTTTTGCTTAAGGCAGCAGCAGGATTCCCTATTATAGGAGGTGTAATGAAGGGGATGTATGAAAATATTTCACAAAAGAAGCTGATTTTCCCTTTAATTTCACAAACTTAACTTGTATTTTTAGCTTAATTAGGTATGGATTTACAGTCACTAACCTTGGATTTAGTTTAAAACATCACATATACTTTAATGAAAACAATCACTTCTAGGCTGCGAACTACTTAGACATCAAAGGTTTGCTTGATGTTACATGCAAGACTGTTGCCAATATGATCAAGGGGAAAACTCCTGAGGAGATCCGCAAGACCTTCAATATCAAAAATGACTTTACTGAAGAAGAGGAAGCCCAGGTAGGTTGCTCACTGCTTGTTTCTGATCACATGCTTTAAAAAAAAACAAACAAACTCAAAACATGCCTGGAGAAGATGTATCTCTAACAAGGAGACTTAATTTGAAGGATGGTAATAGGTACTTTCTCTGTCATAAAAATACTCTTGTTGAGAGACTGTCCTGTCTTTGAGTCTAACCACATACATGCTACTGCTCTTCTATAAGCATAAGAACAATTAGCTTTCAACCATAGGGGCTCTTTGGTATTTCCTCCTTCACAGTTCCTGGTTTGGGCACGTGGGACCTTAAAGGTAACCCGTAACTGTGTGACTTCAGGATCGCAATCCCTGTGGGTGTTCTGCCAGGATACTTGAAAGCTAAGACTTGTGAATGGGAGAAGAAATGAATCACAGTGTTGACACAGCTACAAACTGAAATAATGTGAATGAAGTATTTGAATTTGCTGTTAGCTCTGGTGTCTGAAACTTTAATTGCCCATTGCCTTTGCTTTTTTGATAATTTCAGCAGGGCAGAATAAAAACCTAGGGAGGCGAAGAAGGGTAAGGAGGTGTACTCATAACTGGATATTTTTCTAGTTTTCCGTCTGTCCCTTTGTGACCTTCCTCACAGGCTGTTAATGAATCATTAGGTAGTAGTCTTAAGACTACTTAAGGTACTTCCTTATATCTGTCTCTTCTAGGTACGCAAAGAGAACCAGTGGTGTGAAGAGAAGTGAAAAGTTATGCCTGACACTGTAACACTGTAAGGATTGTTCCAAATACTAGTTGCACTGCTCTGTTTATAATTGTTAATATTAGACAAACAGTAGACAAATGGCAGCAGCGAATCAGTTGTTTAAGCAGAATATTGTCCTCCTTGCATGTGTAGTTTGAGTACAGATTCCAAACTTAAGGCTGAGTTTCTTCTAGTACGATCAAAAGTTTTTTTTCTTTGCTCTAAATAAACCTGAACTGTGAGTTCTCTGTAGAAGGTGGCATTTTGGGCTTTCCCTCTCTTTGTAAAGCGATTTCTGCCTAGTTTATTGTCTAGTTAACTTTAGTTTAATGACCTTTTAAAAGTTGGCATTGTAAATAAAACAAGTTGAAAAAAGTTTTCTGAAATAGAATTAACAATGTATTATCTTTATTCATGAGTTGGAAACTGGAAAAAGGCTACTTGAGGTAAATGTTTTGAGTGGGATTATTAGGGTGTCTTCCAGCTTCCTGGAGTCAAGGAGTACCGCTGGTATTGATTAGCCTGTATGTAGCAGGGCTCCCTTAATTGGATAAGGACTTGTTTTTGCATTTTTAATTCTCAGCTTGGAATATGTTGGCTAGAGACTCAGTTACTACTAAATTTGTGGTTTGGGGGGGAAATGTAACTAGCCAGTGTGTTAGCTTTTCGATTAAAATTACAAATAACCCATGCAGTGTGTCATCTTTTTATAATCAGTGATCCCATGTGGGGGAAACTTCACAGTACTTGCATGTAAAAAAAATAATTTAACCTTTAACCTTAAAGTGTCTGGAAAAACCTAGAAAGCATCCATCACGAATGCAAGATACTTTCAATAAAAAATAAGTTATGTAGTAGGTGGTAAATGGTTTGCTTTTTTGTACTTAACTGTGTCTCTTCACTTACTAAATGAGTTAAGTATATGTGTGGTCGTGTAGCTGGAGACAGCTTGCAGGAAGTTCATGTCCTAGCTTGCTGGAGGCTGCTGACCTAGCAGCTGGGTTCTGATAGACTCAGGTCTCTCCTGATTGTCATGATCTGGTTCACTGGAACCAGTGCTTTAGTTCTTAACTGGTGTGTGTGGCTGTACAGAACTGCACTGCCCCTGTTTACAGTAGAACAAAGTTGTCCTGGTGTTTGAGATGGCTTCCAAATTATTCCTTTCTTCCTCCTTGTGTTCCCTTTTTTCTTGCTTTCCCATTTAGCATCATCTGTATTCACATGTAGTCTTACCGCATTCTCTTCATGTTTACTGTGAGCTGTTTTCGCTCAGGTTATTTGCTGATAGTAGTTTGCTTTTATAGTTCATTTCTTGTTTGCCTCGCATCTGTATCTGACTTAATAAAGTCCCAAATACTGTCTCAGATGAATTCCTATTTGTTGTCTTTACCAGAGATTGCAAATTACAGCCCATGCGTGGATGAAATCCAGCCCATGACTTATTTTTGCAGTCTCTGTTTCGGTTTTATGTTTTTAAAGGATTATTAAAAACTCAATATAGTAGACTGAATTTGACCAACAAGCCTAAAATGTTTACTCCCTGGCCTTTGAGATAAAAAGTTTGCCAGCCCTGATGACTTCTTCTGGATTCCTCATTCCATTTATTCTCAGGAATCAAGCTTGTTTTCCATTGTCCTGAGTTCTCTTGGGAAGGTAGCAGAATTCAGTCCTAGTTGGAGTATCTCATCTGTTAATTACCACCATAAGGGTCAGTTCTTGCACAGAGTGTAACGACCCCCAGCAAAATCTCTAGCATGATCATGAAAAATATAACTCTTAACTGAAAGTTCAGGATCATTAACTCATGCCTTGTCTAGTTTGGAAAGGAAATAATGGCTTCCAGGAAACAAAAGCTTATTCTCTATTCTCAATTTGTATAACCCCCAAGGATGGTTGGGATTACAGGACTAAATAATGGCATTACCCATATTTAAAGGACACTGGGATTTTTTTGAATAGGTAAGACTGAGTGGACAGACAATACAGTAGTTAAGATTTTTGTTCCCTTCCTGATTTTCTGTAGGCTATGGCCCTAGGCTTTAAAAAAATATCCTGACGGGGCGCCTGGGTGGCTCAGTGGGTTAAAGCCTCTGCCTTTGGCTCAGGTCATGATCCCAGGGCCCCGGGATCAAGCCCCGCATTAGGCCCTCTGCTCAGCGGGGAGCCTGCCTCCCCCTCTGCCTACTTGTGATCTCTGTCAAATAAATAAATAAAATCTTTAAAAAAAAAAAAAAAAGAAAAGAAAAAGAAAAACACCCTGATAATCTTAAACTCTCAGGTTTGGTAAAGATCTAACCGCTCACATAAGAAAATAGGCCATTTTTGGGTGTTGTGTGCCCACATCAGTCATAAGTAGGGTGTTCAGGGGCCCTTTAGGCTGGCTACCACATACTGCCTACCCTGTTTGCTCTCGCCTGCTGGTTGCTATTTCTTTAAAAAAGTCTATCAAGAGTTTTCTAGGCCCTCACCTTTCCGGAGGAAAACAAGTGGCTTTTCCCCATTATCCGCAGTAGCCAAGCCTATCTCCAGAGATACTCTCTCCTACCCGCTCACTTCCCAGCTATTCTGAACTAATACTGTGGCATGAAGTCATACTGTGAGGCTGGACTCCTGTTTCTGCCTCTTAGTTCCTACCTGGCCTGTGGTAAGTTGGAAATGGTAGTTATGTGCAGAGTGGTGCTGTTGGTGATGAAGACTCCTGTGAGACAGTTTTTTGGCTTCTCAGCTTTTCATAAAAGCTTTTTATAATTGAGAGGAAACCAAAGTCCTTCTGAATACTAGCTTACTAGTTTTTCCCTGACATTGTCATGGATTAAGGATATGCCCCCCTCAAACAGATATGATAATTCCTACGTTGTAGAACCAAGTTATGTCATTTGAATGCTATTACATTTTATATTTTATTAGCTTGCCTTTTTAAATCTACCTTTAATACACAAGGTGAGTATTGCTTTGCAATTTTTATATTTTTCCAAAGATCCACAAAGTCATCCCAATAAGGTAAAGATTCCTGAGCAGCACTGTAGCTGTGATCTGTTGATTCTGCATCTGTGGGAACGTACCAGCTGCTGGAATTAAACGAGATCTTTACTGGAATTTGGTGGGATGATTAGGACTGCACCCCAGTAACATGAAGTAATGGTGATGCTGAGTTTAGACTGTAACTAGTTGGAGAAGAGAGTAAGTCTTATGAGCATGTGACTCAGGGCAGGCAGATATTCCAAACCACATGATCTCTTAGTGTACTTTTTTTTTTTTATTTTTTTGAGATTTTACCCATTTATTTGAGGGAGAGAGAGAAAATGAGAGCAGAGTGAGGGGCAGAAGAAGCAAAATCCCCACCACATAGGGAGTCCAGCATGGGGCTTGATCCCAGGACTCTGAGACGAAGGCAGACCCTTAACCGACTGAGCTACCCGGACACCCCGATCTCTTAGTAGTTGACTTAAAAATGAGCCAGTTCTATAGTTTGCTGATCCAAGGGAAATTAAGAAATTAGATAGGTTGCCTAGACTCTTAACAGGGTGATTTATACAGGGATAGGAAGTAACTTCCACAAGTTAAGAACTGAGAGCAGCAGACCTCTTGATCTGAGCATTGTTCACTCTGTCTGTGGCCAAAGAAGCTTTTATATTTGGAAGCTTAACTTCTGCCACCACTTCCCACTTGAAGATGTTTCAGATCTTTCTTTTTTTTTTTTAAAGCTCCCTAAGTGTGTGTGTTTGTGTGTGTGTGTATATTTAAAGTTTCTATTTATTTATTTGACAGAGATCACAATTACGCAGAGAGAGGAAGGGAAGCAGGCTCTATGCTGAGCAGAGAGCCTGATGCAGGGCTCGGTCCCAGGACCCTGGGATCATGACCTGAGCCGAAGGCAGAGGCTTAAGAACCACCCAGGCGCCCCACTCCCTGTATATTTAAATGGGAAAGAATCAAATGTCTTCCTCTGAAGTTGCTTGCACTTTAAAAAGATCTTCAGTTATTTAGTTTGTAGCTGATTTCTAGCTAATACAGAAGAGAATAAGGGGGAAGATTGTTAGTAAAGGGAAAGCCTATGAAATGGCTGAATCTCTAAAGTGTAGCTCCTGACTTCTCCTTTGTAGGAAGTGTAAGACATGGTTTTCCTCTTGGAGCTTTCGGTGGAGCTCAGGAGGCAAAACATAAATACTGCCAGGAGGGGATTAGGGGCTATAATAAAAACGTTCCTGGACAGAACAAGATGAATGAGCAAATGGGGACTCTTGGGCTGGAAGGGTCTAAGAAAGTTTCCATGAGAAGAAACTAATTTGGTGGTTTTGGTTGGAGATGGAGGGATGCCAAGGTGAGGGGGAAAGCAGTGCTCAGTCTGGAACTACCAGCTTAGGGTTGGGTGTCAGGTCTGCTGGAGAATATAGGCTGGAAAGAGACATTGTGCTGGATTAGTGATATAATTTTGGTGACTGTCCAGGAAGAATGTTGATCAGACCCATGTCAGGCAGTACAGTTCTTGGGTGGTTGAACTAAAATATATGTATTTTTAAAATATTTATTTACTTGACAGACAGTGAGGGAAGGAACACAAGCAGTTCGGGAAGCTGGAGAGGGAGAAGCAGGCTTCCCGCCAAGTGGGGAGCCTGTTGTGGGGCTCGATCCCAGAATCCTGGGATCGTGACCTGAACTGAGGGCAGACACTTAACGACTGAGCCACCCAGGTGCTCCCTTAAATATTTTTTTAGTACTGTACTAAAGGATTGAGATAAAGGTTTTGCAGTTGGAGTCCTAGTTGATGCCTTTGTTTACTCTTGTTGAAAATTACTCTAATAGGCAGAATGAGTAAGAGAACTGGATGTACATAGCAAGACAAATGATGAGAAGTTTAGAACATATTCAGTGGTCCAGCATCAAGCCGTTTGGACACCTAAGCAGGATAGACTGTCCTTACTGTTGAGCAGTCAGTGGATATGAACCTTATCAGTGGCATAAAGGTGTTGGTCAGGGAGCTCTCGTTTGATGAATTTCCAGTGTGGGGCTTGAGTGATAGTCTAACTCACGGGTGATGTACGTGCTGCCACAACGTGCTGCCTTGTGGCGTCTTACACCGTTGGCTACATCTGGTGTGTGCCAATCCCGAGAGGCATTTTGTGGCAGGAATATTGAATATAGTTGCTTACGACAGTATATCTTGGTACATTGTATAGTTCTCATGACCTTCTGACACTGCTTAACTTGAAATTTTCACAAGTATTTACTGAGCACCTGATCTGTATGCCAGCCTGCCTCCTCTTTCATTCTTGAGAATCTGCCTAGTCCATAAAAGTGCTCTTAGTGTCAGTACTTACCTCCTGTATTGGGCAAAGTCTTATTTGTCCTGCTGCATATGCTCTTGTACAGCTTCTCTTACTTGCTTCAAATGCTCTGCAGTTACTTCTGTCTCAGGAAGCTTAGAGGATGGGTGGGAGCGCTACACTGTCAAAAACTACATTTAAGAGGAGTTTCCAGAGTGGCCTTTGCTTGCTTGCATGGTTTCCTGACCTAATTCCTCCTCTGATTTCTCCCCTTCCTCTACCTATTCCTCCCCTCCTCTAACCATCTCCCCCCCGCCCCGACCCACCCCCAAATTGACTGCACATGCTTTAAAAGAACAAGCCTTTAGATAGTTATGAACACCTGAATGGAAAAGGAAGATCTGGTCCAAAACCCCAGGTGAACTTGAAAGAAGTATCAGCTTGAACTAGTAACAATTTTCTATATGATTTATAGCTGATGAAATACCCCTTACCCGGTGTGACTGAACTCCTGAGAACTGCTAAGAGATGAGCCAGTTCCTACCCCTAGGACAGAATTTGCTTTTTCCAGTTACTTCTCTGCCTGATCACACATTATCCTTACCTTTGAAATCTCTCCTGACCTGACCTGGCTTTTATTCTAGCCTCCGACTATGGGAATATCCCATCCCGCCCTTCTCAGACCCCTCTGGCCCGTTGTGGACAAGGAGGCCAACAAAGGTCCATTAGTTGCTCGATGCCAATAAAGAGTCCAAGAGCCTGAAGTAGAGTTTCTGGGACAGAAGTGATTGGAATAGTTGGCATTGATGGAGCCTAGGAGGAACCAAGGTCTGTTTTGGGTGGTCTGCTTTCTTTCAGGGACTAGTGGTGAATTCAAAGCTCTGGGTAGAGCTGAGAAAATCATGTTAAAGCAGCCTTTCTAACTTCAAAGAAAAGCCAGTCAGCTTTTTTTTTTTAATAAGGAATTGTTCTTGGTCTCAAATCTTCTACTTTGATATATAGGCCTGACAGGTCTTTGTTACCCTTGCCTTTTCTAGGCTGTTTTTCTAGAAATGCATTGAGGAACCAGTTTCATTTCTTTTTTGGAACAGTGTAAAGAATCAAGTGTGTTTCCGTGCACTTTTGGCCTTTCTAGCCAGACTTGCAGTACACTCAGTAGAGCTGGGCGGGAAGTAGTGCTTTCGGGACATTCAAAAGGTAGTTAAAGCCAGAAGAGTCTAGCCATGGGGCTTCCTGTATAAAGAGGGAAAACGTATTCCAGTTGAGAGACCTGGGCAGGCCTCACCAGCTTGCACCGCTGAGTCCGCAGCAGATTCTCGGAACAGGTGCAGCAGCTTTGGCAACTACCAAGCCGGTTTGCCCGTTTTCTGGGAAGGGGTAAGGGAAGTTGCGGTATCTTGTCTTTTTGAGAGCTCAGAGATGGGGCTCGTTCCTCGCTTGCAGTGAGGTGGGACTGGTTTGCTACTTGAAATTGTATTTGGGGCTGCACTCTCAGTCACCTGTGGCCTCAGGAATGTGCTGGTGTGATCTGGGGAGGATTTGAGTTTCCTCTTTGAAGACACTTTTTTTAAGAGGCTGGTTTGATTTTAACCAAGTTGCCAGAGCCTTCCTCTTTCCCCTCAACATTCACAAAGGGTGCATTGTTCCTGTACCCAGTGTGCTCTAAATAAGACACCAAATCAGATGCTGCCAACCCAGTCTTGCATAAGCCTTAAAATGTAGTTTTTGAAACAACTAGGCCAGTAGCCAGAGTGGAATTCTTTAAATGGGACAGATGTCGAGAGAATGGTCTCCTCTCGCACCCTTCCAGAAGAAAAGCAAGTCTGGGATTACAACTTCCAGTGGCCTACTTTAGACAGACAGTACTCTGGAAGATGACTTTATTTATAAATATTTTTAAACATAAAATCTCAAAAATAGAACGCCATGCAAATTACAATGCATGATGGTGACCCACTGGCTGACTGTTGGGATACTCTTCTTGCCCAGCCTTTTTATCTAATGTTGGAGTGACCTATTGAAGTGGCTTTTACACCTTTTATGTTCATGATGGGTTTGAGGAGTTAATTGTTTTCTTAAACATGGAAACTGCTGTTAAAACGGAGACTGTAGATTTATCAAACTGGAGAGGTTTTGTATACAAATAGGAAGATACTTAAAGTACCTAATTAGCTTTTGGGAGGAAAGGGTGCTATTGAAATGCTCTTTCAAGTTTTCTGATACCAGCTTAGAGAGACTCCAGTTTGCCTCAAAATAGGATGTGTGCTCATGGAATGTTGGGTCTTTTCTCTCTGTGGAAGGAAGATGGAGCCTAGTGGTTGTGTGGGTCTGTGGTGGCAGTTCACAGCCCATTCCCATATGCAGGGTGGCCTTTGCTTGCATCACTTGTGAAGTCCAAAGATTGGGGAGTTTACATGTAGAAGCAGGTTATTAGCTCTTGTGGTTGGGGCAGGGCCTGAGCCTCCAGTAGGGAGGCTTTCTTTCTATAGATTGAAAGTCTTGAGAATGTGTGTCCCATGATAGAGAATAAGCCCCAAGTTTTCTGGCTGTGGGTAACAGTTTATTCCTTAGTGTCAAGTTTTGAAAGAGAAACCCAGTAAAAAGTATCTTTATTCTCATGTTAAAAAAGTTTTTGTTGGATGATGCATTAACAATACAAAAATATTTTTAACACTACAATAGTCCTTTTCTTTCTCTCAAGACTTCTTGCAACACTATACTAGAATATATGTTCTTTGGATTCTGAGAAGCCAGTGGCTAAACTAGGAACTAAAGGCTTTTGTTGAGGGATGTACGGGTATAGGAACAGCCCGTTTTCTTTGGAATCAGGCTATGTACAGTGAGGGAAGAGGCCAAAAAAAAAAAAAAAAAGTTAAATTAAAAGTTTTTTCTAAGGCTCAGGGTTGAAGCTTGGCTCAGAAATGGGTTAAAGTAGGCTGTGGTGAAAACCCACTGACTACCACTAGAGGTTCTCTGGACTCTGCTTTGATGGTGATGGTCCTTCCTGCAGGACCATTAGGAAACTGAAGCTGACCTGTTTTGTGCTGGAAGGTAGGCACTGACTGTCACGAGGTTTGCCCTCTCAACTGCCCAAGAGCTGCCTAGACTGACACGGATAAGTAGGAAATGGAGCTGTGACTGAGGGCTTCTAGGAGTAGGGAGGGATGCACACTAGGTTTTGGGCCGTAATTTCTTACAGCTTTTGAGTTCACCCAACCCAATGCTTGGGACTTTGGTAATCAGAGCTTATGGCGAGGCTAAGTTTCTCTTGGAAACATTTCCAAGTAATTTGAACTAGAGCCAGATACGTCTCACTGCCCATACTTGCCTGATAAGGTAGTGTCAGGTTTTTCCTGCTGCCTGCGGTGATAGGCCTAGATTTAACTGTTCCATTCCCTCCTCGTCTTGCAAGCTCTTGAGAACATGGCAAGAGGCTTCTTTCTGGTCCAGCTTAGGAATGATTACTCCTTTTCTGTCAAAAGGGCTTCTCCAGGCCCTTTTGACATAAGTATTGTCCTCTTGAGCACCAGGTTGTGGCCTTGCTCAGGTGTTGTTTCATAAACCAGCTCATTAGTCCATGAAGTGTCTGGTATGGGGAGGGTGTGGCAGTGGTGGGGCTGGGGAGGTGGAGGGTAGGGAAAGCAGCTGGGTTCAGGCCCACACATCTAGGACATCTAGAGCAGAAAAGCAGAGGAGGCAGCAGGGGGCATCTGGCCAGCAAGACCGTGGTAAAAGGGATAGATGCAGGCTGCTATAGGCACAAGGGATGCCCTTAATTGATGACACAACACAGATCTCACTCCTGCCACTCAGAGCAGTTGGATTGATGGCCCCAGGTTCAGGCAGAAGTTGTGCAGCCTCGGAAGTCTCCTGGGCCTGGTCCCTGAGAGGGAGGTAACAGGGCCCCTGGCCAGTTTCCATGTGCTTTGGGGCTCTGTCGCTTCCTCTCGGAGGATGGGCCCCTGGAGGCAGCCAGGTGCCCTGTGCATGCTAGGCTGCCTGTCTCTGAGATTCCTCTCGTTGCACCTGTGTACTCTGCAGGGTGCTGGGGAGGGCCTGGGGGAGTCCAGGGGACTGGGAGGCTGAGCGCGGCCGAGAGCCCTGGTGATGTAGGCGCTGGCTCCGCAGGACTAGCAAGCAGTTCTGTGGGGAGGTGGGGCAGCAGGAGGTATGAGGGCGAGTCCTGGGGGGCTGGGGACCCGGGGCAGCCTACAGCACTGTCATCGGAAGGAACGGGGCTGGGGCAGCGGTCTTCTCCGGGTAAGTACCGAATGCATTTCTTTTTCCTCCTAGGAATAGTGAAGAGAGTTATCTGTAAACAGAGGGTGAATTCATAGTCATACACCACAACCAGAAAATGCTGTCCTTGCACAGGCCTAGCTGACCTCTTGTCCCCTCTCCCCAGGACTTGTGTGATGTGCCTGTGCCTTCAAACCTAGCATTGCAGTTGTGCTGGGCCTGGCCCAAACCTGGAACAGGTGTAGTACCCAGCACAGCCACAGGGTGGCACAGGAACCTCCTGTGAGCTGGGCCTTCTGTTTTCCAGGGAAAATTATCTCCTAGTTTCGGCCTTGGAGCCTCTACTTCACATGTTTGTGGGGTTCAGATCTGCATTAAGGCAAAGGGCTACACTGCTTGCGGATTCTTGGGTGGTGCTCAGACAGAATACCACAAATACGCTCCCAATGTGTGTACATACATACACGTCTGTACTACCCGAATTCCTCTTTGCCCTTGGAGAGGGAGCATGGTGGGCACTCTTGAGAGACTGGACAGTACTCCTTAGAGTCTGTGAATGTAATGCCTAGAGTAGGTTCAGCCCTACCAGACCTGGCCTCAACTTCAACCAGGCAAACTTCAGTCACTTGGTGTAGGGATGTATATCTTCTTTCACATACACATTTCTCTACTGTATGGGGAAACACATGGGTTTAGTGCTACAGAGCCCAAGTAAGACCCTTTTGCCAGGACAGCCCAGGGATACCCCCTCTTTCTTTCTCCCTACCTCTACAGTCCCCTCATTTCCAGTACAAGGTGAAGTACATGACCACTTGGCATCCAGGTTGTTCTCTACTATCGTCACCTTGGTGTGGAGGGTGTGTGTGTTTTCCCCAAGTTTTTTAGATTTAAGGGTTCAGGAATCCTAACTTGAAGAAGTGAAGGAACTGGTAGACCACGGTGAGTTCTAGGCCTCGTAGCCAGGGGCTCAGGCCACTGATTGGGGTACATGAGATTGGCCTGCTGAGGATCTGCTAACCCTAGTCAGCATTAGGCCATCATTAACCGAGGACCCTGGGCAACAGGCACCAAAACTACCTTCTTGAATCTGCCTGCCTTTTCTAGAACATTCTTTCTTCACCTCATTCTTAGGAGACATGGGTTCCCCAATCTGTGGGTATGCTTTGGGACTGGGGGACCAAAGGAGGGCTACAGGCCCAGCAGAACATGTGCAGAGTCAGGGAAGCAGCTTGAAGCAAAGGGAGGATGGTGGTGGGGACAAACCCACCTGCACGGACCACACCAATCCGTCTGCTGGTTGAGGCCAAAGCGAGCACGGCATTTCTTAGGCGAGCCAGGGTCTGCTCACAGCCATGCCAGAGGGGCAGAGCAGGGCAGAGGGCGAGCAGGCAGGCAGCAGGGCAGAGCAGGGCCCAGAAAGAAGAGGTAACATCAGTGTCAGCCAGTCACAGATACCCCGTAGGCCCCTTAGGCAGAGGGCCTCTCCATGGCACAGCCAGCCCCCATGGGAGCCCCAGGACCCAGAGCCAGGTTATCAGGAAAGGTGGGCGGCACCTAGCTAGGCAGGAGAGGCAGTGGGAAGAACAGTGGCAGGAGGGAGGAGAATCCTATCAGGTTAGCTCCTCTTTCTGGTTGCAGCATGGGAGCTATGGGATAGGGGCCCCGGGGAGGCCCTGAGGGCTGCCCACCCCACACATCTCCCTGCCCACTTTATCCAGCTTTTCTTCCTTTTTGCCAGTGCCTACTCTGCCTAACCCCACCCCCACCCCCGCAAGGTGTTTAAGCTGTAGCTTAAACCAGGTGGACAGTTAAGTCCATACCTCAGAAAAAGGGCTGAGGATTCTACCCTGCCTCAGTCCTAACCTTGAGCTTCCCTGTGTGGGGGCAGGATAGCGTGAGACAGTTGTGGATGTGGAGTCTGAATTCGACTATCAGACTTGGGGCATGAATTCACCCATGGGAAGGAGACTTGAAGCAGTGTGTGGCTTCCTTGAGTCCTCCATACAGAGCACTCTGCACTGTCAAAATAAATGGATCGGGTAGGGGGGCTGGTGACCGAGTAACAGCCAGGCACCAACCAGCAGGCAGCGGGACTTCTGGCCTAGGCAGGGCTGCACCTCCACCCCCAAAGCCTGCGCGCAGGTCACAGCAGAACAACAGGCTCAGTTTCTGTGGCAGAGGCTAGCCAGGAGCAGGGCTTGCAAAGGTGGGAAGCTGCAGTTAGGCAACACACCAATGTTACACTATTACAGGGACTTCCTATAGCTGTTCCTCACATGTGGGATCAGACTTGTGAGAAGTGGGCCTTGTTTCCAGAGGGCCTAAAGGTCTGTGGCTGAATGTTCTGCCCCTCCCTCTGGGCCAGAGCAGGTGCTCATGGATTGCACACTTGGAGAGCAGTCTCCACTGCTGAGAGGAGGCCTCACCTGTGTTGGATTCCTGGTGCTTTTCCCGAGACCGCCTTTTCTTCTTCCCCTGCAGGGAACAGAGGGACGGATTCTGCTCAGATCTGGGAGGTGGTCCTTTGAGAACTCCAGTGAGTGAGTGGTTGGGAAACCTGCAGCCCAACCTGGCTGTTGCTGAAATTCTTGGGTACAGAGTTCCCTCCTCCCGAGGTGGCCTGGCATTTCTCGGTGGCAGTTTTTGCCAGGGTACCAAGGTACAGAGGATGGCACAGAGGCTCCTTCTCCATTTGCCTATATGGCCAAACACCAGGCAAGAGTCCAGTGGGGAGAGTACATCCCAGGGGAAAAGAGGACACAGGCCTACCTTCAGGGGCAGCTTCCCTTGCTTGGCTCTCTTCAGACTAGCCACATGAGGTCTTGGGCCCTTCACTCCACCACCTGCCCTCCTTAACTCTGCCTTTAGGACAGTGGTCTAGGGCATGGCATCTTGAAGGTTCCCCTCCCCGTCCCTTACTGGCCACTCACATAATTGTCCCGCGCTGACCAGCCTGGGTACAGCTGCATGTGCAGCTGCCTCTCCTTTCGGGCCAGCTCATAATACTTGGCTTGCTCTTCCCGAGACAGTGCATGCCACTGCAGTGGGGAAGAAGGGGTAGATGGAGTGTATCAAGGCGTCAGTCAAGGGCCACCCCTACCAGCCCACCTGCCCGTGGCCTCACCCTTCGACCCAAGATCTGGTTGATGGCAGCACTCTCCTTGAGTGTGCACTCTGCAATGACCTTGGCTCTCATCTCCTTCATGTACAGCATGAAGGCGTTGAGGGGCTTCTTGATGGTTGGCTTCTTGGCCTCCTTTTCCACCTTGGATTCTGCCTGTGTCTTCCTAAGGAGCACAAGTCCAGATCACTCAGGAGCCCCCCCAGTGTCCACCTAATGCTGCTGCCTTTTTCTAGTTTGTGTCCAGTATGTGTGTGAGTGCATGGAAACTAGGGTTTTGAAATGGTATCTTTTTCAGCTACTCCAAAATGGAAGATCAGAACTATATAACTCTTCCTTACAGGAATGCTGCAGCTAAGAGAAACATGTTTAAGGACTTCTCAGCCCCTCCCCTGTTGGTTCAAAACAATCTTTGTTCCCCACCCCCCTCCCCTGTTGGTTCAAAACAATCTTTGTTCCCCACCTTATCCATTCCCTCCTGCCTCTAAGGAGTGTACGACTCTTGCTATTGGGATTGTGAGTTCACACCCCACACTGGGTGAAGAGATTACTTAAATAAATAAACTTAAAAAAACAAAACATTGATCTTTCAGTGGCAAGAACCACAAGATGGCTTGACCAGAGACCGCCCCTAATAGCCCCTAGAGCTTCTAGGCAGCAGGTGTAGAATCTGGTGGGAAGAATGTGTCTCTGGCTGATGAATGGATGGGCTCCTGAGTCTGCTCATTTGTTCCCCTCCCTCCACACTGGGCATCTTCTCACTCACAGGCTCCGGTCATACGGCTGCAGTTCCTGCTTCCCTGAGGGAGGTACGATGGCCGGGTGGGGGATGGCTGCAGGGTGACCAGGTACACCAGAGCCCAGCATCAGGGATGGGTGGGTGAACCTAAAGGCAGAAGGAGAGTTAACACCGAGGCAGGAACGTATGGGCCAGACCTTGGATGTCTGGAGGCCCCTGTACAGTACGCAAAGATGGGGACACACCCCACCCCCACTGGCTTGCACACAGGTACACAGATACATACAAACACCTGCTCCCAACAGGTCACACAGACACACTGCACAGATCTGCATGCATGTCATTCAGGGGGCTATGAAGTCAGTCCTGAATAGCTTTGGAATCCGTCCCCTTACCTTACACTGTCACCAGTTCAGTCTCCTGAGCCTGTGACTGCCATGGGAGTCCCCTTCCTCTCCTGCTTGAACCCTCCAGGCCTCTCTTCACACAACACTCAGAGGGACTTTTAAAAACATCTGAGTGCTCTTGGCCACTCCTGCTGAAATTCCCCCATAGCCCACAGAATAAAACCCAGGATCCTCCACAGGACCTGCCCCACTCTGCATGAACACCCCCGCTGAAAAAATCTGCTCCATCTTTTCCCCACTTTTTTCTTTTTCTTTGACAGAGAGACATCACAAGTAGGCAGAGAGGCAGGCAGAGACAGAGGGAAGAGGCTCCCTGCTGAGCAGAGAGCCCATTGTGGGACTCGATCCCAGGACCCTGAGATCATGACCTGAGCCGAAGGCAGAGGCTTAACCCACTGAGCCACCCAGGTGCCCATTTTCCCCACTTCTTCATCACTTTATAGCCCTCACCATCTCCAACCAGTTCTGTTCCCCTTGGCGGCTTTACTCCGGACATGTGACTCTTGAGGAAGCTCTCCCTGTCCACGCCCCTGCCTTGGCTGGGGTCTGATTAGGATTATCCCATCACCCAGAAAGCCCATTTGACTATTAGTGCTCTGTCCATACCTCCCACCCTGGGCTGTGAACTCCAGTAGAGCAGGACATGTCTGCTGAGTTACTTGTTCCATCCCTGGCTTGGGTCAGTCACTGAAGGAGTGAGTGCAATGAAGGGACTCATACATATACACACACCTGTCACTTTGATTTTCTGCTCCTCTGTGGAAACCACAGTGCCCTTGCTCCTTTCTCTGAGGAGGGAGCCCCTAAGGGTCCAAGATTGGAGACACATGGAAAAGGTGGTGCCTCAGCTTGGGCAGAGCTCACGGAATGCCCAGGAAAGTATGCCTGACCCGCCCTCCAGCAAGGAGGCACAGGAGAGGTGAGTGCACACACACCTGCACTTGGGCGGACTCAGGCATGCACAGAGGCAGGAGTACAAGCACACGTGGGCAGGCACTGTCCCTGGCTGCTCAAGGGCACTTGGCTGCACGGTATGACCTGGGCTTAGGCCTCTAGCTCTCCCACTGGCTTCATTTTCAGGCACAGAGCAGCAGGGGCTGCAGAATGACAGACGGACGGATGGACAGACAACTAGCACAGGGCAAGCACTGGCCTGGGCATGGCCTCGTGTGGGCACTGAAGCCTGGGCAACAGGAAGCAGGAGCCTGGCTGCAGGGTGTGTGGGACTCACCTGGGGTAGGGGGCGCCAGGGGCTGCAGTGGGGGCAGGGAAGTGCTGTCTATATCCGCAGGAAGGGGACAAGGGGTAGAGAGGAGGACTGGGCCTGTGGTTGGGAGAGACAGCTGTTAGCAGTCCGGCTACTGGCCAGATGTGGGGACAGACTTCCCCACAGTGCTTGGGTCCGACCCATGGTGGGCAGGGAATCGGTCTCTGCCAGGACTCTTCCAGTGTATGTACTGGGCATCTGCCACCAGAGGGCAACCTGTGCTGCTCCTGTTCTCCTCTACACACTCCCACTGGCGCCTAAGGGGCAGAAATGACAGCTTTCTCCCAGGATCCAGCTCAGGAGCTGTGCCTCCACCCCCCGTCCCCCAGCTCACCTCTAGCCTTATTTCCTGGTCAATACAGGGCTGACATCTGCCTTAGGGCTTCTGCATCCACTGTTTAAATGACTGGATTATTTTGCTCCCCTTTGGATTCCTGGTCTCCCTTCAGGCCTTGCTTGGCTATGTGACCTTCTCTCCTGAAAGCCCTTGAAATGCTGAGCTGGATGAGGCACCGCTCTGGGCTTTTACAGCCCCCAGTGAAAGCACTGCTAACACTGCCCTATAATTGTTGGGGGTCTGGCCTGGGTAGTGCACTAGGGCGATCAGGTGCTGAGAGGGCAGGGGCCTGAGGTTGGCCAGCCCTGCCTGGCCAACTTCATAGGTATTCGTAGGTGGAGTCCTGATTGGTATTCAGAGTGGAGCACTGTCCGAGGAGAATCTGGAAATGGAGTGAGAGCTGAACATGGGTGAAGAGCACATGGAAGAGGGCAGGCAGGTGTCAGGTTGGGCCTCCGGCCTTCCCTTCCTTCCTGGGCAACCATGCTTTCCTGCTGTTGGGTAGGACTGCCCCAGCCCAGAGAGGCTGCAGACCTGTCCGCTTCACTCTGTGGTTCATGAGCAAAGGGCCAAACCAGCCTGCTGAGACTCCGCTCCAGCTGAAGACGGGCCCTTTGGCCCACAGTTGGGCCTGCTGACTTAAGGTTCAGGCTGGCTTTTGCTGGCCCAGCCTTTACAGACTCTAAGGCTCTCTAAGCCCCTGGCACCAGAGGAGACACAGAGAACTCTGCTCTTCAGGGAGCTCAGCCAAGGGACCAGTTGGCAGGAGGTAGGTAAGTAGAATGTATCTCTTTGCACACCACGTGGCTGAAAGGTAAAAGCCTATCTCATGGCCATTCATATTGTCATTGTCCCCTCCCTGCTCAGGCAGGTCTCCCTTTTCTTCCTTACCTATTCTTACAACCCTGGGCAGCTCGGTGTCCCCCACCCCACACCACTCAAGGCAGAGTTCAAAGTGTGGCATGACCAAGACCAGGAGCCAAGTGGAGTGCACTGGGCCATCTGGGAAATGGACAGAACTTCTGGCCAGCCCCTGGTACCGACACAGAGCTGGCAGCAGAGTGCTGGCAGAACAGGATGGAGGGAGGTGGTAAATGACAGGGCAAGTATGGGTCTCACCAGCGCAAAGTGCCCTCTTCCCACCAGGCCCACACTCACCAGCTCACAGTGTGGGGCAGTTGTCCCATGCTGCCTGAGGTCAAAGAGTAGAAGCCAGAGAGGTCGGGGGTCTGCAGAGGCCTGTGAACTCCTACAGTGGAGAGGGGCCGAGTGAGTGATGTAGCCTGACCTGGAAGCTACTTCTGCTAGTTACTGCATCCTAGAGCCGCCGGTGGGGCCTCTAAGATCTACCTCCATTTGCTACAGGACCAGACATACTGGTTTGTTCAGGACTATGCCACTGTGATGACAGTGCTCCATTTACAGGGCAGAGACTGGTGACTACCCTTAAGGACACTGGCTGGCCAGGAGAAGAGGTGGAGTCCTTTAGGAGTGGGAAGGCCAGGCCTCACCGTGCCCTGGTCCACTGCTGGTCTTCACCTGGGGTCTCTCCACTGGGGACTCCGGTCTGGCTTTGTGTGCAGGAGGCAAGCCCCCTGGCCTGGGCAGCCTGGGATCCACCCACCCCCTCTGCCTCCCCAGGGTTGAGTCAGCATGTTTCCCACAGCCGACAATGGCTGATTTCAGAATGACTTTCCCTGAGGCTGAGGTGAATCAGCCATCACAACCACCACTTTCCATTTTCTCACTGGGGGGAGGGAAGGATTCAAGTTTTACTGTCCTGAGCTTTACACAAATGCCTGCTCCCACATCCTGGCATTGGGAGGCCACTTGAGATTAGGCTCCTCCCTGAAGCCTTCCAAGTTTGACCTGGCACCACCTGCCCTCAGGCTCCCCATCCATCTTTCTCATGTTTTCTTTGGGCTTTGAGTTTGTTCAGTTCCAGGTCGTCCAGTTGTAAACAGGGCCTAGCCCCTGGACTCTGAAGCTGAGGAGTTGGTCCCAGGCTCAGGGGCTGTCAGGTCCTTCCCCTTCCCAGATCCGTACCTTGTTTCTGGCTGATGTCGGCCGGTGCAGGTGTAGGGTGTGGGCTGCTGAAATGTTCATAGAGAGGAGAGAGTTGTGGGACGCTGTGGGCTGGTTGACTGGCCTTGTTGTGCTGAAAAATGAGGGGGGGGGGCGATGTGAATGTGGGGAGACCCAGAGGAGGAAGGCCCAGGGCTGGGGGCATACATATAGACAGAGCCTCTTTTAGCTGTGCGGGTAGCCCAAATGTCAAAGGAAAGTGGGGGTGGTTAAAACCACAGGCCTCGAGGAGGGGGCACCACTCAAGCCGTGCTATGTCCAGTGGCCCTGCCTACGGCCCCCAGGCTTTGCTCAAGCAGCCCTCCTACCTAGAGAGCCTCTTGGTTTCTGCACACAGTTCCAGGAGGCACATCTCCCCTGTCCAGGAAATTCTTTCTCCCTCTGGGTCTGAGGCAGTCCTCCCCCTCCCCCAACTACTCCTTCCTCCCCCAGTTTCTCTGAGGCCCTGTGGCTTGTCTGGGGGCTGCTCATGGCCTCCAGCCCGACATCAGGTAATGGTCTCAAGACCTGGCTTACCCCAGGACAGCCAGGAGTTTTCTTTCTTCCTCCTCCAGCCCCCAGACTCAGGGTTCTGAGTCTGACCCACTATTCCACCTCAGGCTTAACAGGATTTGTTCGCACAAGAAAGGCTCCCATCAGCCCTTAACTCAGAGCAGGTGGGCTAGATAGAGCCAAGGCTCCCTCCAGGGCCAGCCCACCCAGCCCCCACACTTCCTGTTTCCTCAGCAACACAGGACTCTTACTTTTCACACTAGTCACATGGATCTGTCATGAGATGACTCACACTGGGAAGGGGGCTCCCCATGCGAACACAGCCACAGGGAGGTGCTGCTTGGGGCCAAGGCACAGCTCTGCATCTCCCCAGCACACACCTGCACAAGCCAGGATCCTGGAAACATCATCTATCACTGAGGCTCAGCTTCCACTTGGAAAGTTCACCTGTGGGGATTCTGCTGGCTAGGAGCACAGATAAGTGACTTTTGACTCATGGCACAGAAGAAACACAGGGACATCTTGGAGCAGGAGAGTAGTGAGAGGTTGTAGCCTGGGCTCCTTCCCACCCTGTGGGTGCAATTTCCCACTGGGTGAATTCAGCCAGACTCGCCAACACTTCTGGGCTTCAGTTTCCTCTCCTGTGCAATGGATATTCATGGTCCCTTCATCACCAGGTCTGGGGAAGCTTAGGGGAGCTCATGGAGAGGAGGCCTGGCACAGGTCCCTCCCGCCCCCCAGATTAGCTAGCTGTTTGGAGTCTAGGGTGAGGCGAGAGGGGAGGCCAAGTATGAGCTGCACCTTAGCCAAGATGTGAGGCTCCCAGGTAGACACAAGCTCACACACCCACCGGCAGCAGCTCTGGCTGCCCTCTCCCCCACACTCCTGCTTCCAGGGGAGCTTGAAGCTGGGCTCCCAGCTCAGGGCTCAGGGAAGGTGCTGACACTGCCACCTCTTTGGTCCCCTGCTCGTTCATCTGCCCACCGGGAAAAGCCTCACATCCCAGGACTCATCAGCCTGCCTTCTGTTGTCAGGCACATGGGTTGATGTCCCAATAGCGGTGGCACCACAGCCTCGAGGGAGCACCTCTAACTAGAGCCCTCTCTTGGTTTCCTGGGGTAGATCCGGGAGGGTCTCCACTGTGAACCTGAGGAGGAGCTGGCTGGCCTGTTCAGATCCTGCTTCTAATGTGTGTGGCCTGCAAGGACTGACCACAGAATCTGAACATCAGTTTCCTTGGCAAATGGAGAGAATCACAGGGTTGTTGTGAGGGTAAAGCCACACAGTACCCAAGAGCTCAATTCCTCAGGTGCTGTGTCACAAGGAAGGAACGTGCAGGAAGCCCCTCACCTGCACAAAGGAAATGCTCCTCACTGTCCTTCTCTGGCCCTGCGGTGCTGACCTCTCTGGGCCAGTTTTGGTCTGAATTTGCCAGAGGGGATTTGCCTATGGATGGAAAACTCATCTGACAGCCCATTGGCAACCTCAGTCCTGGAGGCCGAGGACTGGGCCGTGGTGTCTCCAGGCCTTGGGTGTGGTGATTTTACCGTTGCTGTTCTATGGCAAGGCTTTCTGAGCAAGCTGGGAGGCTCATGCCACACTCAGGCTTTCTTTATCTGCAGCACTGATCCCAGACACAACTGGGACAGAGCGCGCATGTAGGAATGAAGCAGAGAATGTAGGCTCCTCAGGCTTGCTGGCAAGGGCTGGCAAGAGAGAGGAAGTGGGCTGGGGCAGCTATGGGCTGTGAGGACACCTGTGGAATCCTTCCTGTACGAAGTGCCCGCCACATGCCAGGCATTGTGCCAAGCTCTCCACAGGCCCAACCACATTCCCACCAGGGGACCGATGGGCTGCCATTTCTTCTGGCTCCAAGTCCTCCCTGAGCCACCAGCTTAGGTCTCTCTCCCCTTTGCTGCAAAACACAGCAGAAGCCCTCCCCATCCTTGGCTCCTATTCTTAATTCTCGGGCTCCCTTTCAGCCTCACCATCCCTTGGCACCATCACTTCACCAGAAAGCTGCTGTCAAGGTCCCCAGCATCTCCCACACTGCTGAACTCAGTGCTCAGCCTTCCTTTTACCTGACCTCTCAGCAGAACTGAACACAACTCATTTCTCCCTCCTTGAAAGTTTCTTTGCTTGGCTTCCAGAATGCCACACTCATCTGATTTGCCTCCAAACTCATAGGCTGCTTCTCTGTCGGCCTACTTTTTGGCTACTCCTCTTCCTGACCTAACCCAAGATGGGCCCTTGGCTTTCCATTTCCCCCTCATTCCCAGAGTGCTCTCATCCAGGGTCACAGCTTTCCATGTCTTCATCTGATGACTGACATTCTGATCTCAGCCCCGGCTTCCTCTGGGAAACTCCACTCCCCAAATGCCTACTCACCACGTCTACCTGGAAATCTGAAATGCTGCCCAAACTCAGTATGTCCAAAGCAGAGCCTCTGGTTTTCTTCCCAAAATGCTGTTCTCCCTCTTCATCAGTGAATGGCAACTCCCTACTTCCAGTTGCTCAGATACCTTGGAGTATATCCTTGACTCTCACATCCCATCTCCAATCTGTCAGGCCATACGACTGGTATACTTCAAAATAATCTAGAGTCTGCTTCTTCCTCCTCCCTTTCCCCAACTCAGTCCACGCCGTAGTCACTTCTCACCTGGATGACTCCAGTGGCTGCCTGTCCCCCCACCAATCCTCCATCCAGCAACCATGTAAATCAGATCACAGCACTCCTGTGCCTAGAGCTGCCAATGCACTTAGAAACATACAAAGCACTGCAGGTGCCCACTCCCTCCCTCTCTTCCCTGCTCACGCCCAGCACTTCCATGTGCGCTTCAGCCTCCAGCCTCCTCCTCCAGTTGGTCCAGTGATCACTTTTGGGTGTGCCACAAGGTAAAGTGGGCTAGGGAGCCTAGTTCGAAGGCTCTCTGACGTTTATATCAACCTCCTCATTACAGGATCCTAGGGCCAGTTTGCCCCTTGAATAACGACAATGAGTCTCCATTACCTTACTGATCACAGATGCAAAAATTCTGCCTTCAAATTTGGGGGAGCAGTGGCTGAGGGAGGGCCTGGGAAGCTTCCTGGAAGCCTCTGGGGCCTTTTTATCCTGATAGGTCCCCAAGACAGTGGTAGCCAGACATCATCAGCCCTGACCAGGCCAGGCCTTATGACAGACAGGGCCACAGCTTCAGAGCCCATTCTCTTGAGAACCTGGGATTCTGGTGGAAGGCATTCCACCATTCGCCACTGAAGGGCACAACCGCCTGGAACCCTGGCTCAGTAGGTGGAATGAACACCCTCCACAGGTCCCTCTGGCCTGGGGGCTTTTGAATGTAAGCTCCTGCTTAGAGAAGGCCTTGCCATCTAGGCCCAGACTCTGGCTCTTGGGCCCCCTGGAACTGTAAGCTTGGCTGGTAGAGTGGGACCCATGGAAGGAAGACCCCAGAGTTTGGGGTCCAAGGTGCCAGCTTCAGAAAAACAGTCTCAGAGTCCCACTCTCCCAGGAAGGGGGTAGGGTGGGTTTGCTCCAAGGGAGGAAGAGGGTGGCCGCACCCCCATCTCTGGGGAGGGCTAGCTTTGGCCAGGAAACCACAGAGAGGCATCTCACTTGATGGAGGACCAGAGCTGGCTGTCCTAGGCCAAGCTGGCTAAGGCCCAAGGTGCAGCACAGCCAGGCCCAGGAAACCCCCGAATCCAGCTCAGCCTATAGCCTGTGGCCTGGGATGCATGTGTGAAACAGGTATTGAGTGGGGGGTGGGAGGTAGGAGGCATTGCCCAATGGTCAGAGGGCTCATCCTGTCCACTACCCTTCACTGGGAACTGGGGAAAGCCTCTAATTAAAAAGGAGTCTGCAGGGGCACCTGGGTGGCTCAGTGGGTTAAAGCCTCTGCTTTCGGCTCAGGTCATGATCCCAGGGTCCTGGGATCAAGCCCCTCATCGGGCTTTCTGCTCAGCGGGGAGCCTGCTTCCTCCTCTCTCTCTGCCTGCATCTCTGCATACTTGTGATCTCTGTCTGTCAAATGAATAAATAAAATCTTTAAAAAAATAAAATAAAATAAAAAATAAAAAGGAGTCTGCAGCCAAACCACAGCGGGGCAGGGGTGGGGCAAAGAGCCTGCTATCCGCTGGAGGCCGTGGGATGGTCAGGGCTTTAGAGCAGGGCACTGAGGGCCTGGCCAGTCCTTCCCACGTTGATGCAGGCTGCCCCTGTGCCTCACTCCCCAGCCTCCTCATGTCTGTGCTGGTAGCCAGGGGGAACCATCTGGCGTAGGGCCCAGTGCCCCATACCCCCCTCAGCCAGTGGAACGTCCCGCTCCATGGCCTCAGCACAAGGCTGTCCCAGGGCCAGGCCGCCCAGACAAGGTGGGGTTGCCTGGGGCCTGGGATGTGTATGGGGAGCCCTATGACTGGAGCTGCCCCCTCTCCTCCCTCTGATACTGACTGCCCAACCTCCACAAGAAGGGGGCAGGCCTGGGTGGACTCTCCCCACCAGACCCTGAGTGTATGGGACGGCACAAGCTCCTCTCTCTCACCTGCGGGCAGGATGCCAAGCACGGAGCGGCCCCCTCAGTATTGCCCTTCACAGCGTGGTACAGTGCCTACACAAAAGACTCAACAGCAGCCCGGACTCCTTGTTCAGGACTTTGCCTCTGCCAGCACACCCCACTGCATACTCACACACACACACACGCACACACACACGCACGACAGGTCCAGGACTCGGAGACCCTGGGGCTGGGAGGCCGGGTCTGCCACAGCCTGAGCAGAAGCCATCCTTCCTGCTGGCATGTGGCTTTTCCTGCTCGGCACCCTTCCGTCTCAAAATCCAGTGTCCCAAAGGTGGTCATCATCTCTGGGATACGTTCATTAGCCCATGACTGGAAACTCCTCACTGTGCTGCCTCAGCATCGCTCCTCTTGTTGAAGAGCCTGGAGCTGGGAGGGGGGTCAAAAGGCAGGGTGGGACAGGAGGTGGTGGAAATAAGGGACCCCGGGGCAGGTCTCCTCTGCTCTGAGGTTGATCTGGGGCCTGGCTGGGCTGCCCTCCCTCACCCCCTCACCCCCCTACTTCCTGCAGGCTCAGGTGAAAAATAAACACAGTCGGCATTTTCCCTGCAGACCGCAGCGGTCTGCTTACAGGCCACGTGCACCCTGAGAGCCCTTGCCACCGCCAGCAGAGAAAACTCCCTCGCCTCTGACGGTTGACTCTGAAAACCCCCAAATGCTTGAGCACCACAACACTTTCCCAGCGAAGAAAGTTGCCGCTTCCTCTGGCCTCACGCGTGGGGGTGGGGAGTGCGTGAGGCCTGACCAGGCCTCCCAAGCTGGCCTCCCTGTGGCAGGGACTGTGCCAGGACACATGTCCCCTACCCCCTACCCACAGATTCTCCATTGATCACTACCAGCAAACACAGTCAGTCAGCGCATATCACTGAGCGCCTGGGTGCCAGGCCAAAAAGATGTTTCGGGATGAGGGAAAAGCATTTCCTAATGGTTAAGTGGGCGGCTACCATGTGGCAGGCGGAGTTCTGAGAGCCCTCCAGAGTGTAACTCCTAATAGGCAACAATGGCATATTCTCTTCATCTGACAGAAGAAGAAACTGAGGCACGCTGAGGCTGTACAGCTTGCCTGAGATCCCACAGTAAGTGGCAGAGCTGTGGTGCTGCACACCGTACAACAGAGGCCTATGGTTCTCAGGGACAGACCCAGGGGCGCAGGGTAGGGGGCCCCAGCCCACCCAGCTCCTTTCTCCTGGCTGCCTGCTCAGTTATCTGAGCCACTGCTTCCCTGACTCTCAAAATGCTTCGGCGGGTTCTAGGGCCCCTGGAATACAGTTCAGACCATACCACCTGCCTGCCTGCCTACCTGCCAGGACTGCTGGCACCATGAGCCCCTCTGATGGAGCTGGACCCACCAAAGGCCTCACTGCATGGTACCCCCACTCATCCTGGCACAGCCACGCAGGCCTGCCCCTCTCCTGCCCAGGTACCTAGCTCTTCTCTGCCTCGGAGCCTTCGCCCACTCCCTCCTCTGTCCCCTCGTAATTTTCCATGCTTCCTCCTGCTCTCTACATGCGTTGCTCCTCATTCTGACCTCAGTCTAAGGGTCCCTTCCTTGGAAAGGACTGTGACCTGGCTGGGGTCCCCCAAGGTAGCAGGCAGAACTGGCTTTTTAGTCATCTCCGCCTGTCTGGGTTCTGGACTTGGCACATCCACTAAGACTTGCTGAACAAAAGGCCTCCAGAATCCCTGGTGCCCCAGAACCTATGCCCGCCCCACCCCCCTCATCTGCATGGAGTACACTTCAGCCCCCTTCTTCCCTATGCTCCCAGTGCTGGAGATGGAGACACACCTGTGGGGATGAACCCACGGGAGGCAGATCCACACCTCGAGCCTCGTGTTCCCTCCAGGGCAGAGGCTGACTAGACAGAGAGGTGGGCTACTGGTCCAGTTACTGTTCTCTCGGCAGGTGCACAGAGGGGACCGTGCATACTGGAGATGTCACAGGTAACAAGCTATTCGTTAGCCATGCAGCCAAGTCCTCTATCAGGTCCGTACTGAGGGCCCTTGATGGGCTCTCGGGGTCTTCGGTGATGCCAGATGGCCACACTGTCTCCCCCACCCGCACACCCCCCATGCTCCGGGCACAGGGGCTGCTCATCCATCTGCCTCAAGAACTCTTCCCTGACTTGGCCTGGCCAATTCCCACCCATCTCACAGGCCTCATCATGAATGAGGTTTCCCCAGGAAGCCCTTCCTCCCCTCCCCGTGTGAGCAAGGGTTCCCTGCTGTGGCTCCCGACCACAGCACCAACCCTACTGTGCTGAGGCAACTATCCACTCATCTAGCTCCACTGCTTCCCGAGATCGGAGCAAGTACCCTACACTGTTTCTTTTACCTCAGTTAAAGCTGGGTCCTCAAGGCTGGGGAGGGGGGTCTCTAGCAGGGCTGGGGGGGTGTTCCCCACATGAGTCAGTGTTTGGGGAGGATGTGGCAGCACTGGACAGCACCCAGGCTTGAGCTGGGCACAAGATAACGGCAGTACTTGGGAGGCTGGGAAGAGCTGGGGCCACTGCTTGGAGTCAGGGACCTTCTGTCTGACATCTGACACCGCATGCTGCCTCCTACCCCCGCCCCCAATCTCTTCCTGCCTGCAATATTTTGGCAGTCAGAATACCCAGAAAGTCTAAACCAAGGCTGCTGCTAGTTCCTATGGAGCCTTTGTGCTAATTAGAAAAAGTACGTCTTCCTGTCGACAGACACCTGGGCCCACACGAGGGCATATGGCTGAGGGTGCACGAGTAGAGGCTGGGCCTTAGCTCCTTGGCCTGCTCCCCTGCAAAGTCCCACACACTGGCCATGCTCAGATGTCCCCTCCACTTCTCACTTCTCTTCTCTGCCTTGCCAAGAGCCAGGCTCCATCCAGGGCTTGGCCCCAAGCATCCACTGTGGCCTTGGTCAGTTCCTGCTGGCTCCTCTCTCACCTCTAGGGCCCACCAGGGAGTCCCACAGCCCCCCCAGACCCATGTCTGCAGCTGGCACCCACTGTCCAGCACCAGTGGTTGCCATAGAATCCAGCCAACTGCTGAGTGGGAAGCTCCCCCAAGGCCTGGGACACTGAGGGTCAGTTTCCAAGAAGAAAGCAAGCCCCCCAGACCTTCCAAACAGGACTTGTCCACATATCGATGGGGCCTTGATGTGTGGGTCCTGGCAGACCCTACCTCCACAGGCAGACCCTAGCAGGGCCCGTGCCATTTTATCCCCAGCCCCCACTCAGGGCCCTGCTGCCCAGGACATGGTGCTCTCCAGAGAACAGCCCGAAAGCTCCCCGCCCACAGCGTGCCGGACGCCTTGTGCCAGACACCCCCCACAGAGCATGGAGCCGTGGCCGTGTGGCTGGCCATGTGGCTGGCCGAGCTGGAGGACTGGGGGATGGGTGGACCACACCCCTGGGGACCGGGAGGCTTCGGTCCCACCTGCCAGCAGAGTACCATTGCCATGGTTGCACAGAGCCCTGCCAGGTGCGTGTGGCCAGTCTACCAGTGCCTGGTCTCAACATCAGATAACGGGGCCCTGCCACAGCAGAGGTGAGGACCAGAGTCCCTGCATGAGGCCCTGGCAAACCACAGGCCTGCTCTAGACCCAGCCTGGCCCCGAGGCTCCCTCTGAGCTAGCTGAACCTCACTGAGCTGAGTGGCCTGGCCCACAGCCTCCCGTGGTTTCTGTGCATTCGTTTACTTGTGTTTTCCTTCCTCCTCTTTGAGGTGAACGCCCCTCAGGACAGGATGTTTTTAGAGGAAAATAGACGCTTCCGGGAGCTGCTGCAGCCGAGCTGCTAGTTGATGCTACTGCCCCACGGTGTGGGGACTGTGCAGCTGCCCTGCCCTCCCCGCCCTCCCTGCCCAGGCAGTCCCCCTGCCAGTACCTCTCCTGGGACTGGCTGCTCAGGAGCCTGCCATGGGCCAAGTAGGCCAGCACCACCTCGGAGCTCAGCCTGCCTGTGGCTGGAGGGAAACCAGGGCTCTGCAGTGAGGGACCTGGGGAAGTTCAGAGATTTTGCTCCCCTAGGATTAAAGCCAACAGGCTCTGTAGGAAAGCCAGGAAGAAAAGAGCAGAGACAGAGTTAGAGAGAGCAGCCCCCGCCAGAAACAGCCAGAGCCCGGCAGAGCTCCACCGCCAACCAGCATCTGACTGGTCGTCCCTCGGCACTTTAAGGCATGGGCAGACCTTGCAGACAGGGAAAGCGAAGCCCAGAGAGGCTCAGCAACTTGCCCAAAGTCTCAGCACATAGAGACACATGTGGATTGGAATCCAGCCCCATGGGGTTCCTGGCCAGAGATCGTCGTCACTCAGGGGCAGACCTCACAGACTGGCTGGGAGCAGGGCCAGCATGGAGACCACACATGTGAAACCCAGGGCTCCCAGATTCCCCTTCCCTCACTCTGAGTTTCCCCACTCAGACCTCCAGCCCACCTGGGACCCAGGATCCCTGACGTTACTGGTTAACTCCCTGCCGAGAACCTTTCTTATGTCACTCACTGACGAGCAGCAGCGTGCCTCTGACCTTCAACTAACCTGCGTGAAGGGTGCCTCCACCCTGTCCTGGTGGGAGCGGACTCAGTTTCTCAGTCATCAACAACTAAAGGAAATGTGAGAGGTCATTCCTCCCTCAGGGTCTGGCCTGTGCTCACCCCTCCACACAAAAGGAGGGCTATGGACAGCCGCTGGCCACGGCAGTGGCTCTCACCAGGGCCTGTCTAGAAGGGCAAGCATGCTGCCTAGGACGAAGAGCCCAGAGAGCCCAGGCAGCACCTCAAAAGGCGGGGGGCTGTCAGAACCTCCAGGGTGGGTAGGGGAGAAGACTTGGAGATCTCAGCACTGCACTCCTGCCCCGATTAACAGGAGCCAGCTTTGCTCTGAGGAACAAAGACATGACGTGGGTCTCTGGTCTGTTGTCTCTACCAGCCCCAGGAGGACAGTCCTGCCCTGGGGCCATAGCAGAAAGCTCCCTTGGGTCTCACCCTTGTAGTTCCTGCCATTAGCTTCTGCCACCCTTGGGGCTCTGCCTGGACTGAGCCGAGCAGTTTATGCCAAAGGAAACAAGGGACAGGGCAGAAAGGAGCTGCTGCAGGCTTCACGACTCTCACCAAGCCCTTCAGGTTCACTGTCCGCAGACTAAGGAGTGCAGGACTGCTTCGGCTGCCACAGGGGCCCTCTGAAGACAGAGCCCCTCACGAGGTTGAGTCAGGGGGTTCCAAAAACCGCACAAGACAGCTCTTACAGATAGTTACCTGGTGTAATAGTGTAAAAATACACGGGAGAAGGGGAAATACCAAATTCCTTGGGAGGATGAGGAGTATAGAGGGAGGGGGTGGGGGTAGGGGTAGCCAAGGGGACCCAGCTAGGGCTATAAAACCCTTTTTTTTTTTTTTCCTTCCCAAGAAGGAATGGATAGGTATGTTGTCTAAGAGGCAAGGAAGCATGGCCGTAAGGGCAGGAAACACAGAAGCCTGGGTTCAAATCACTCCCCCAGCACTTAGAAGGACCTAAGGTCTCCCTAAGCCTTGGGCTCCCCATCTGCATAATGGTCCTATCTCATGGGGTTGATGTTGGAATTAAATTAATAAAGAACAAAAGAAAGAAAAAAGACAAAAGCAAGCACGTCCCTAACCCAGGCTTTTCAGGAAAGCAGGACTTTGTGCCAGGCTGGGTCCACTAGCCCTTGATTTCCTTTGGACTTCTGCCTGATTGCTATCAGGCCAGACTGCCGAGCTCTTGACGGGACTTCAGTGACCAGAGCCAGGGGAATGGAGGCCAGAAGAAGCCAGAAAAAATTACTCTTGAAATGCCCCAGCAGGATGTGCCCATGGTGGGATGGGTGGGAGGCAACCCAGTGACAAGGGACAGGACACACCCATGTGCGCAGACACCTCAGCTTCCTCAGTTAGGCTACTCCCAGTGACTCAGGACCTAGGACAACTTCTGGTCCAACCCCACATCACATGGAGGAAGGCACCTACTCCAGAAAGGCCCAACCCTGAGCGCCAAGCTAAGCAAGGACCAGAGCCATAAAGCAAAGTGTCCACGAAAAGACAGTGAATTTCACGCTTTCGTCAGGAATCAGACCTGACTGATCTTAAATGTTATTTGGAAACACTTACCAGGGCAGCATATATTCTGGAAACCCCTGCTTCCAACCACGAAACACAACCCCCGTGGTCCTAACAACCCTGACTTGTCAGATATCCAAGGAGGAAAGTATCCTGCCTTGACCCAGGCCCAGGGCCATGAGGTCATGCCTGTGAGGGGCACTGAGGGCCAAGTGTGTCCTTGGGGCCAGAGAACCCAGCTGGATGCAGCTCCCGAGCCCAGCGAGGGGGGTTCCACTCAGCGCTGAGGCCTGCAGTGCCCCCATCTCCACACATTGGAGAACAAAGTGGCAGAGCACTGAGGAGCATGGACCTGGGGGTAAAAGAGACCCAAATCTAAGCCCCAACTCCTCCGGGTCCCAGCACGTCCTTCACCTTTCTGAGCCTCAGCTTCCCTATCTGGAAAATGAGAGAGCAGTAACAGTCACCACTTTCTCAGCTTCCTGTAAGGGTCTCCATACTGGGACCGAAAGTCCTGGGCGCCGGCAAGCACTTGGGGAGTTCTTGACACAGGGACAGCTAAAGCTGCCGTTACTCCCTCAACCACGGTTTGCTGAGCACCTGCACTACGCCATGCCCTGTGCAGGGACTGAGAGGCCAGTGGGGGAGAGGACAGATGGGGCCTTGGTCCCGTAGGTCATCTCCAGCCCTTTCTGACCCAAACCACCATCCCTGGAACCCCACCACCACAGAGCCATCAACCCTCCTGGCCTTGGCAACCCCAGCTGCATGTGTCCCTACACCCTGCGGACTATGGTCGTCCCCGAGCTCCACCCATGGGGCTGCCCACCACAGCTGGGCGGCTCCCGCCTCCACAATGCTTCAAGCTGGCCAGCGAGCTGTGGGGTGGCTGCCGCAGCCTGGCACACACCAAGCAGCCGCCCTGCCTGGACCCTGGCTGGACCCAGCAGAGACCTCACTGCTGCTGCCACAAAGCTCTCTACAGGCTGTCTCTCAGCATCCCTGAGGGCCCACCCACCCTCTGCCTGCCTGGCCACTGGGCCAGCCACAGAGCCATCTGATTTGAATGAAACTTCAAACTTAATGACTTTCATGCTGGTTATTTAAAACGCAATGTAATTTTCTTAAACACCCTATTATTTCCTTTGATAGCTACAAAGCTTCCCCCAATCCCATAAGCATGTTTATTTTTAGGGAAAAGAGTGGTTTACAGTTGGTCACAGAGACCATAGGGAGAGGGAACCCACAGAAAGCAGGGCAAAGAGTCAACTCCAGCAGCCTGGAGATCTGCAGCTGCCCTGCCTTCCTGCTGGGCCCGGCCCTCCGCCGACACTGTGGGGCCTGGGCCGGCTCCCACCCTTCTCACGCCAGCACATCAGCCAGTGGCCCTCCCGTCCACCACCTGACAGTGGCCAATGCTCCCCCTCCACAGGGCCTGCTGTTCTCATCTGTAAGATGGTACCACTAGCTTCCCAGTGAGTGTCCCACAGACATTCCAGGCATGTATGGAACTGGGAGAAGGGTCCTGGGGCCACCAACACAGCCCCAGCTGCCTCCCTCCTGCTTCCTCCAGACATTCTGCCCTGGGTAAAGCCTTGGGGCCTGAAGCTTTGACCAGCTGGATGAGATCTGTGCCCAGATAAAGTGGCCCCAGGCAGGGGCTGCCCACACTGGAAGGGTGGGTCAGTGTGGCCCTGCCAGTCAGGGCTCCCTGTCAAGGGAGGTGGCCTGCTGGTGGGTGTGCGTGCAGAGGTCAGCTGAGCCCCACCAATGCGGGGCGTCCTCTGGGAGTGGCTATTTTTAGATCCTAGGCTTTCATGTGGCCAAATGATGTGGAGTTTACAAAGCATTGGTAATGCGTTTCAGATGGTGGCCCAGCAGACCAGGAGGCTGGGTCTCTACCCCCAGAGCCAGGTCAGAGTTAGTCAGAATGCCCTCAGCCTGGACTCCCATTACCTGTCCCCCTCCTCCCATCTTCCTTGCTTGATGGGAAAGCTGGCCTAGAGCAGTCCCGGCAAGGCCAGCAAGCACCCTCTGAGGCCCACCTGAGTGGCAGGTGTCTCCAGCCCACACTTCTTTGAACCTCAGAAATCTTTCCTGGCCAGGGAGCCCACTGAGATATAGAGAAGGAAACTGAGACCTAGAAAGGTTAAGAGATTTGCTTGAGATCACACAGCCAGGAGGGAAGGTGGCCATGTCCTTTGGCTTCCTGCCTTCAGGGGCAAACTGGGCTGTCTGGGAGGGGGAGATGTGCCAAACCTGGGTAGGCAGCCCACACATGGTGGGGAGGGGCAGCCCTAACTGCCAATCCCCAAAGCCCACTCTTCTTGGGGTGGGCCATGTCCTGCCTACCCATGCCTTAGCCATGCATTCGTCATTGAGAAGCAGAAGACAATGTGAGGCCCCAACAACTTTCCTGTCTCTGGAGAGAGAAATAATTGGCCCTCTTAATGGGAGGGGTAGAGGAAGCTTATTTGGCAGAATGTCTGCTTCCTCTGACCTCCAGGGAGTCCTGGTTAGGGAGTGGGCTATGGACAAAAGCTCTGTCACCAATCTTCCTCTGGGCTCTAAGACCATGTCTCTAGCAAAGCCCAGGCAGTCAGTCTCCACAGAACAAGCTCCACCGGCAGCCCCGCCACAGGAAAGGGCCAGACTCCCGCCCATCTTGGCCTTAGCCCAGGCCATGGCCCCCATCCAGCAGGGACTGACCCTCCATGCATGAGGGGACTGCGCCAAGGGGAGTTCAAGGTTCCAGCAGGACTGGAACAGGCCAAACCCTATGACCAGGACAGACCCACCCGGGACCCACCTGAGAGACTATGCATGCTAAGGCCACATCTTTTCAAGGGGGAGCGGTGGTGCCCAGGAGCAAAACCCAAGCATGCTGGATCTGTCAGTGTCGGGACCCGACTGCCTGAAAGAAGAAGCTGTCAATGTTCGAGGTTCTCAGAGACCCTGCCCAGACCAGAGTCCTGCTAAAGACAGAGCTGAGAAGAGGAGCTCTCTATGCCCTGGCCAAATCACCAGCGGACCAAGGGACCTGACCTCTGGGCCTCTGTTCCTCTCAGTCAACAGGAGGCCAAGACCCTGGGCTCATGACTCTAGAGAGAGAGACTGCGAGTCAAATGAAAATGCAAACATCCACCTCTGAGGCTCTGTTTCCTTGTGTCAGCCTTGTGTCAGCACACTGGGTCTCCCTTGCCCAAAGCCTACCCCCTCCCTTGGCCTTTCGCACTCCTCTTACCAGCTCGGGGCCTCCCAGCGTCCACTCTGCCCCAGCTGCTAGCCCTGTCTGCCTTCCCGTCCATGTCCAACTCATACCATCAGCCAATAGTCAATGCCTGGCCCTTCTTTTTTTTTTTTTTTTTTTTTTTAAAGATTTTATTTATTTGTCAGAGAGAGAGAGAGCACAGGCAGACAGAATGGCAGGCAGAGGCAGAGGGAGAAGCAGGCTCCCCGCCGAGCAAGGAGCCCGACGCGGGACTCAATCCCAGGATGCTGGGATCATGACCTGAGCCGAGGGCAGCTGCTTAACCAACTGAGCCACCCAGGTGTCCCCAGCCTGGCCCTTCTTGCTGCCAACACACTGCGTGTGCCCACCAGCCACTCCTGGGCTCTGGGACCAGTGCTGCCTGCATATCAAGGTCACATGCTGGGCCCTCCCTGCTGGCTCTTCTCCAGCCTCACTCATGCTCCTCATGGACCCCAGGCTTTGCAGTGCCCTTCCAATGACCAAGAACATACTCATTTCTGTTCTTCTCTGCTCAAACTGCCCCGCCCCCAGAGCGTTCTCCCACTTCACCTGCGCAGGGTTCGAGCTTGTCCTCTCAGGAAGCTCTTCTGGCCAACCAGAGGAGCTCCCTGCTCGGCGGGGAGCCTGCTTCTCCCTCTGCCTCTGCCTGCCATTCTGTCTGCCTGTGCTCTCTCTCTCTCTGACAAATAAATAAAATCTTTAAAAAAAAAAAAAAAAAAGAAGGGCCAGGCATTGACTATTGGCTGATGGTATGAGTTGGACATGGATGGGAAGGCAGACAGGGCTAGCAGCTGGGGCAGAGTGGACGCTGGGAGGCCCCGAGCTGGTAAGAGGAGTGCGAAAGGCCAAGGGAGGGGGTAGGCTTTGGGCAAGGGAGACCCAGTGTGCTGACACAAGGCTGACACAAGGAAACAGAGCCTCAGAGGTGGATGTTTGCATTTTCACCCAACCAGCCTCTCCTTCCTTGTTGCCTTTCATCCAACTTGGACAGAACCTTGAAGTTAACTGTGAGCCCCCAGGAGAGTCTCTGCCTCAAGAGGCTTGAGCTTGGTGGGGTAGAGACTATCACCCCTCTGTGCTGAGCCAAGGCCAAGCATGCAGGGGCTCAGAAAGGCCAAAAAGGGCCTGGAACCAGGATTCTAGATACAGCAGCCACTCTGTCACAGGCCAGCTGAGGCCCTGGCGCCACTGTGTTCCATGCTGCCACAGGGGAGCCAGCTAATGAGCTGAGGGGCAGCAGGTGAGGGGGCTGCATCCCAGCTCAGCTTCAGAAGCACCCCCCCGCCACCTAGCACAGCACCCTTTGCAGGAGAGCTCTTCACCCCGTGTTAGTAACCCGCCCCTCCCCCATATTTAATACTCATAGCATCGGCCGTGTACCAGGGACCCCACACACACTGCCTGCCCCAGGAACCCAAGGAGGTCAGAACCCTCCTTCTCGTTTCTAGTTGAGGAAACTCCGGCTTCCAGCAGTTAAGGAACTCATGCAGGGTCTCTCAGCCAAGGAGTGGCAGATACAGAATTTGAGGGTGAGTCTTCCAGACAATGCCTTCCCTTTCTGTGACTCTAAGGGGCCTTGGATAGGTCCCTTCCCTGACCTGGCCTCCTGTCCCCACTGGTAGAAGGAGGGTGGTTACCCAAAGATTTGTGCACTGTACTGTTGGGGAAGGGGGGGCCCTGTGACCTGATAAAACACCTGTTTCCTCCACCAGAGTCTTGTTTGTACACAGCGGCAGGAAGCAGCCAGTCACAAGGCGTGAGGGAGTGTCACTGTATGGCTTCAGGACCACAGGCACCGAGGAGCTCCTAGGGAGGCGGCAGCACCCCTGCCCCTCCCTGCAACTGGACCCACCCTCATCCAGCCTGACCTCAGCAGTCATTTGACTTGCAAGCAGGGCCCCCCTAGTCCATTCTCACCGCTCAGCTGAAACGCCTTTGCTGCAGGGGCAATGGGTAGGCTGTGGTCTTAGGAGACTCAGGAGACCCAAGAGGCCATGGGTCGCAAGCAGCCTCGGGGAGGCTGCCCTGAAGCCCGTCCCTCTTCTGCCCCACTCACACCTGCATCTCGGAGCACCTGGGGAGGGAGGCAGAACTACGGAAGTGGCTTAGTAAAACCCTAGGACAACTGGGTGAAGACTACCGGGCCTTGGTGACCAACGCAGGGCTCTGTCAGCCCCGCCAGCCCACTGAGCTAGAGGAGTGGGCAGCGGTCGGTAACTGCAGCCCCTGGGGACGGCGGCGGCAGGGGTCTGCAGGAGGAGCCTGCTTTGTGGTGCTCTCCTGGCCCTGAAAGGCAGCAAGATGGCACCATGAAAGTAAAGTCGCACCCTGGGGCCTGCAGATTTTCCAAATACCACAAGTCTTCCAAGTCAGGAAGGAATGCAAGTCAAAATAACTTTTAAGTCCCATTTCCCACCATGAACCTATTAAATGAACAACAGAAAAGAAGAAACTCCATGTTGGGACTTTGAGTGATTAGACACTGCAAGGAACCCACAGCAAACCGGCGCTGGAGGGGAGCAAAATGCTCTAACTATTGCTACCATTTTATTTTTAAGATTTTATTCTTTTATGTAATCCCTACCCCAGGTGTGGGGCTCACATGCACGACCCCAAGATCAAGAGTCTCATGCTCTACCCACCGAACCAGCCAGATACCCCCGATTTTTCCTGCCTTTTGACCTGGTAATTTTCCTTCAGCGTATTGCTCCAAGAAAATAATCAAAAAGGAAACTAAGGGGTGCCTGGGTGGCTCAGTGGGTTAAGCCGCTGCTTTCGGCTCAGGTCATGATCTCAGGGTCCTGGGATCGAGTCCCGCATCGGGCTCTCTGCTCAGCGGGGAGCCTGCTTCCTCCTCTCTCTCTCTCTCTGCCTGCCTCTCTGCCTACTTGTGATCTCTCTGTCAAATAAATAAATAAAATCTTAAAAAAAAAAAAAAAAAAGGAAACTAAGGAGTGATTTGTACATAGCATCATTCCCACTGGCAAGGAAGGCAAGCTGTGAGCAAACTAGAAGCTGCCTGAGGGATAACAAAGATGCTGTCGGTGGGCACCATCTGGGGGTGCAAATATGTACCCCCACACCAGGGGAAGAACTGGGGCAAGACATGACAGGGTGCAGGCACGGGTGACCATGTGAGCCAAGGTCTGAGAACGGTCTGGGTAACGTCTTACACAAAGGGCTTCTAGATGGCTGGGGAAGGGGGGCCTCCTTTCAGATGAGTCTTTGGGCATGGTAGGAGAGGATCTCAGGATGGACTGCGCAGTGAGGGCTCCCATCCTGGCTCCAAGAACAGTACTTCCCCCTCCCAAGAATTCCTAGGTGAGGTACGGGAGCAAAAAAGGGGCCCATACACAGGATGCCTGGGTGACTCGGTTGGTTGACTGTCTGAGTCCGGATTTCAGCTCAGGTCACGATCTCAGGGTCTTGGGATCCAGACCCATGTGGGGCTCCCTGCTCAGTGGGGAGTCTGCTTGAGATTCTCTCCTTCTCCCTTTGCCCCTCCCTCCGCTCGCTTGCTTACTCTTTCTCTTAGAATAAATAAACCTTAAAAAAAGAAAGAAAGAGGGACACCTGGGTGGCTCAGTTGGTTGGACGACTGCCTTCGGCTTAGGTCATGATCCTGGAGTCCCGGGATCAAGTCCCGCAACAGGCTCCCAGCTCCACAGGGAGTCTGCTTCTCTCTCTGACCTCCTCGCTCATGCTCTCTCTCACTGTCTCTCTCTCAAATAAAGAAAGAAAGAAAGAAAGAAAGAAGGAAAGTGGCCTATATACCTGTGCCCCTGTCCCAAGCTGGCCCCCAGGGCTCTGACCCCCAGGCCCCTGGGACCCAAAGTAGAGATATAACCCTCCAGATGGAAGTCTAACCACTGAGCCACCACTAGCCCCAGATGAGCCAGGAGAGCAAGGGAAAAGGGATCAATTATGGCCAAACCCCCACCTCCCAAGCCCAGGACATGCAGGCACTGCTGCCTCCACTCCACACTCCAGCTCTGGGAGGAGGGCTCACCACTCCCACTGTGTGAATGAGGAGACGAAGGTAGAGAGACACTTTGGACAAATGGGCTGCCTTTCGCCTCAGTACAACGAACGAGTGCATCATAAAGCAAGGCCACCCACTATGGCCTGGAGAACCAAGGTGGGTGATGCAGCAAAGGCCTGGGGGAATGATAGAGGGCCCCACTTGGATGTTCACAGGAGGTGTTTCTGGGTAAGTGATATTTGAATTCGGCCCTGAAGGACAAATGAGAAGGTGGCAGCTATCTGAGAGCTAGGGAAGAGAATTCCTAACTGAGAGAACAAGGGCAAAAGTCCTGAGGTGGAAAGAACAGGATGAGTGGGAAGCAGAGGGAGACAGTGCAGTAGCTGCTATTCAGGGAAAGAGGAAGAGTATGGTGCAGACAAGGGGGTGCTATCCGCAGGGCTGGCCCACCCAGGCACTAGGGCTGTGGTGAGTGGTTTGGACCTTACTCCCAGAGCAATGGAAAGCCACTGTGGGGTTTCAGCAGGCAAGAGAAGGGATCTTCTCTTGCTGGGCTGCTGTGGGGAGCCTGGGTTGGGGGTTAGGGCAGGGGTTTGGGGGAGAGATGCCAAGGTCAAGGCAGAGGGAGCCCCGAGGTGGCCGTTACTGCCTTCTGGGTGAGTGATGGCCGAGGCTGGGCTTTAGACGGAGACTAAAGTGGAGAAGTGGGAGATCTGGCGTGTTTGGAGGGGAGCCCGGTACTCTTTGTGCTCATGTGCTGGCCAAATCTGCACCTTCAGGAAGTTGCTTGGTGGACCCTCCTCCACAGCCCAGAGCCCACGTGGGGGCCAGCTCCACCCAGGATGCCCCAGCAGGGCTTTCTGTGACAGCACCCCTCCAACCAGGGCAGTCTGGTCATCTGTCTCCTCCACTCAGCCAGGCACTCCCAGAGGCAGAGGCTGGTTGTGATCTCTCGGGTGCCCGGCCTGATGCCAGACCCCTTCTAACAAGGTTCACTCCAACCAGGGCTGATGATCAACCCTCACTAACTGTCCCCAGCAACACCAGGCTGCTCCCTCTCTCTGAGGCTATGGAGGGCTGGGTGGGTGCATCTCTGCAGAGCTTCCCTGGACATGGTGGCTTGTGTCAGCAGCACTTCCTTCCTCTGCTCAAGTCTTGCTCATACGTGCACCTCCTGCTCCCCACAAGGGCTTGTTAGCACAGCCCTCATCTGACCTCAGACCCTGGAGTCTGGGAATGTGAGCTCAACGGCCTGGAACCCAACCATGAGTCCACTGCCTCCTGGGTTCCCCGACATTGGAACTGATGCCCAGGCCCATGGCTTGAGGGGCATGCACACACACTGGGACAGCTGCAGAGGTCAGGCCTAGGGAACGGCCCCAAGTCCCTGCAAGAGCCAAAAGGCTCAGTCTTTTCCTTTTTTTCAACTGAGATGTAATTTGCATATCATAAAATTTACTGTTAAAAGTATACAGTTCAGCGGTTTTAATGTATTCACAAGGTTGTGTACCCATCACCACCGTCTAATTCCAGAACACATTCATCACCCCAAAAAGGAACCCCTTACCCATTAGCAATCAACCCCCATTTCCATCTTCACTCAGCCCCTGGCAACCACTCATCTGTGCCCCATCTCTACAGATTTGCTTATTCTGGACATTTCATCTAAATGGCAAAAGGCTCAGCAGCCTTCCAGGTCATAGACTCCAAGTGGAGCCCACAGAAAGGACCCCAAGAGCAACCTGCCCTCATCTTTTTTTCTGAGAAGATCTGCGCCAGTCCGGCAGTCTCACCCATCCAAGAGTCTGAGTTTCCTAGGGAGCGATGCCTTATTCGTCCCAGAATTTCCTCAAAGTCAGGCCCAGGACAAGCTTACTGGCCCTTCTACTCCCACCCCCAATCTCAGAGCAAAACAGAACAAACAAAACAGAAACAAGGAGCGGCTACTGGTTGAGGCCGGGAACAGTCTGCAAGCCCACATTAGATGCCTCACAAACATCAGCCATGAAATAAACTTTGACCTAATTCTCCCTTCCCAAAACTGAGTTCACTAGAAGCCACGTACCAGAAAAGAAGCACCCTTTTAGGAAAAAAAAATCTTCCTCTACCCACTGGCAGCTGGCTGTGAGGTGGTCATTTGGTCCGCCGCCCCGGCAAGGTTTGAGTCTGCCCACTTAGAGACATCCAACATGGTAACCACATGGGCATGCCGCCCACAAGTGGGTAGAGGAGGACCCTGGCATGGGCTTTCCCCACTGTGTGGGGAGGTTAGGCGACTGGCCTTAAGAACACTTCAGCACAACTGTCGACTGCCTGGATTCTCTCAGAGAGGGCAAAGGGGGCCAGGGGCCTAGTTCCCCACAGGCAAGGGCGGGACAGCATGACATCTGTCCCCATAAAGAGGGGTTTAGGAAAGCAGAGCTTGGGAAGAAACCTCCAAAGGCAGTTTTTCCTCAAGGCCCTACAATGGACTTCAGACCCACTATAAGAGTATCTTTTCTGTTACATGTGCTCCCAAAACATGGAGTCAATCAAATTTGCGTTTTAAAACCAATAGTATTTTAAACATCCACACAACTTTTCAGGTTAATACAAGCAACTAGCCCCATTTGCTATTCACTTTTAACTATCAGGTTTGCTTAAAAGAGGCTCCCCTATATTCATGGACATCTTCCCCACCTGCTGTCACCCCAACTTAGGCCCCTGAATCTATCCTTGTCCCCAGCCCCACAGAACAGCTGGTTTCAGCACATGGAACATCAGCTCCAGAGCTTGTCCTCCTCCTCCAGTGTTTCCCAGAAGCCAGGCAGTGGGAGGCTGCAGCTGTGTGGGGAGTAGGGCAAGGGAATTTACCTCTATAGGAGACTGTAATATACAGAAAAGCCTCTGCTATAGCTTAAGAAAGATGCCCAAGTTGAAAAAACAAATGACACGGGCCAGGGTAATAGTGATGTTTCTGCCCTCACCCCCCACCCCAATCCTGACTGTTGGAGTTGGCCATCCATCCGCCTACACTATGACCGGTGTGAGCTTAAGGACACCAAATGGTCCCGTTACCACACCCTTAAAGAGAACGAGGCCCTCCCACTCTGGGCACTCTCCCACTGGCCCAGGCCATGAAAGGAACGCAGAAATCCTGCCTCTTCCCTGGACCGCTGTGGAATCACAAGAGCCTGGAGGGGAGCTGCCCCTCCTAGGACTGTTCTAGGGCCTAGGTCTTTCGTCTACTCAAGGCTGTCACGGTGACCCCAGCACCCTGTGCAAGCAACTCACCTGCTAGCAATTTGGCAGCACTGTGTTATATCAAGTTGGCCCAAAATCTAAGGGTTTAGACGTTCTAAGAAACCCAGGAAGCATCTATGCTTAGCATCCACTTGAGTAGGGCAGAGATCTCTGGGGAGAGGCTCTGCATCAGGTGGCAAGGTCAGAGGGCAACCCCTTGCCCCACAGACTTGAAAGAAGTGAGCACCTCATAGACAGAGCCACCCTAGAGCAGAAGAACCACTCAACCAACATGCTGCTTCTGCCTATGAGAAAACGTGGAGTCTAAGGGGCAAGGAGCTCATTCCTACAGTCAACAGTTAACCAAGTTTTCCATTCTGGGGTTTCTAGAGAGAAGCCTCAATCTGTCTTCTCACCTCCCAGCAGCTTCAGCATGAAAACAGCTTTCAGAAGCAACCCTCCTCCCTCCCGATCTGAAACAGCCTGGCAGTCATCCTCTTCCCTCAGAGGTGACCCCCCCCAACTAGCCATGTGAGCCTCCGCACTGGGCCTCCATTTTCAGCCACCAGAGTTCCCCAAACACTTGGTGTACTCCAGGTGCTCTAATCTCACCCTCGACTTAGGCCAGCTGAGGACAGTCTGAACCACTAATCTCAACTTTTTTTTAAGTGCAATTGTACTGCTCCAATGCACTCAAAATAGGCTCTTCACCCTTTAGATCATCTGTACCAATGAGGCAGAAAAGCATGGTTTGTAACAATCACGGAATCTTTTTGAAGCGCTTAAACATATTCAATTAGCGAAGTCATTAAACGGGCCCCTTACCCATACCACTGATTTGAAATACCTCTGCTAACCCTTCCCAGAGCTTATGAGAGAAAATCAGTCTCATAAAAGCCTGCTTTCTACACCTAGCGTTCAGTGGCTAGCCTAGCCCGGGGGGCTCGGGCTGGAGGCAGTCTGCTCTCCCGGGTCTTTCTCTGGCAAGGGGCTATTCATGACAATAAGGGGAGAGTGAGTACAGCCTGTTTCTCCTGCACAAGGAGGAGCTCTGAAACACACTAGCCTTTCTGCCCATTTCTCCAAACACCCAGGCTTGGAGCTTAGGCTGGGGGAGTAGGCAAACTACTAACTCCACAGCTAAGATCACCCTACCAACACTACCCAACAAATTCTGGGAAAAGACTCTACCCTGGCATTACCTAGCACCAGGACAAGGGCCTGCACCTGCTTGTGAGCAACTTAGGAAGACAAAAGCCAACAGCTGGAGAGAAGAGGGTGCCTAGGGTGGTCTCTCTCCTTCCTTCAGCAAAGTTCTCCTGGTTCAGATCCCACTGGGTGTGTATGGGAAAAAGCACCAGAACAGTTCTCATCTATCTTGTTCTAGGCAGAAGTCACTTGTTGCCCATGTCCCACATACCTGGTCAAGGAGGTAACAGGCACAAGGCCTGCCCGGCTGCCAGGGCCACTTACCAGCGGGGGCTGCGGCTGGGGGTGCTGCCCTGCTCCCGAGGGGGGAGGGTAGTGCATGAGCAGATTGAAGGCGGAGTAGACCGTGTCTTTGTACATGCCGCTGGCGCACTCCGGGGCCTTCAGGCCTGGAAAAACCACAGCTGGGTCAGACGTGCCCGACTGGGTGGCTCGGGCTGGAAGCAGTCTGCTCTCCAGAGAAAGAACTGCCGAGGGGTCCCGCTCACGTGTGTGACCGGAGAAGGCACGGGCCCCAGGTGCCTCTGTTCGGACGAAGGACCACGAGTTCAGGCCTCCCCTTGGCGGCCCCTACTTGACCCCCAGCCCGCCCTCTGGCCAAGGAACCTGGGCCAACGCTTTCTCCTGAAGGCTGGGGATTAGGCAGTCACCTGGGCAGGAGGGGAGGCGGAGATGGCGGGGGTCTGTTTACTCCTATAAAGGTCAGGGCACCGGAAGTGACTCGAGCCCAGCGGCGCCCGGGAAACCCGCCCCCAACTCCCCCCGCCCTGGCTTTGCAGCCTCCTTGATCTGCCGTGGGGGGTGGCCCTCCGGTGCCCCCAACCCCGTCCTCGGAGGCCCCCCTGTCCCACCCGGACCCTTAGCGGGTGGAGGGGAGGCGGGCCGAAACTCACCGTCCTCCAGAGACTCTGGAAGTTTGTCCGGGAAAAGTCTCTGCGAAGCGTGCTCCCGTCCGAGCGCCTGCGGGGAGATCCAGAGGGGCTGTGAGGGGCGCCGCGCTCGCGGCCCGCGGCAGGAGGGGTCTGAGGGATGGGTACCCCGGGGGCCCGGGAGGGCGGGGCGGGGCCGGCCGGGCGCGGGGAACGGCGGGCGCGGGAGAGGCGCGGGGCACCGGCCGGCGCTCACCTCACCCCCGACCTCCGCCTCGTCGCTGGCCCCGGTGCCGGCCCCCGGGACCCCCGCGCCGCCCGCCGCGCCCTCGGACTCATTGACCAACGACGACTTGAGCTCGGCCAGGTCGCGCTCGGGGCCCGCGGCGCTGTCGCGACTCTTGTCGTCCTGCTCCTCGCCCTCGTCCTGGAAGGCCAGCAGTTCGTCAGGCGCGCCCAGGTCGTCGCCCCCGCCCGCGCCGCCCCCGCCGGAGTCCAGCTGCGGCATGGTGCGCTCCGCCCGCCGGGGAGCGGGGCGCGGGGCGCGGGAGTTCGGGGCGCGGAACCGGCCCGGCAGGCGGCGAGCCCGGAGTCCGGACCTCCGAGCCCGAAGCACGGCGGGCGGAGCGCGGGCTGACTCCGCCTGGGCGGGCTGCGGGCGCGGGGCGCGGGCGCCAGGCTGAGCGGCTCCTGGAGCTGGCGGGTCCGAACATCAAAGGCGCCGCGGGCCCAGTGCGGGGGGCGGGGCGGGAACGCCGGGGGCGGGTCCTATGGGTGGGCGGGGGCCAAAGTCGCCCCGCCCAGCCCCTCCTCTCCCGGGAGAGGCTGGGACGCGAGCAGCGCGCACGATCTTAAAGGGCTCGCTCTCCCCGGCGTCACTCTGGCGTCCGGACCTTTCTTCCGAAATGTGGGAACTCTAAAGGAGACTCCTCACCCAGCTTCCTCACCTACAATAAGGGATTCCCGCTCTGCACCCAGGTTCTCCCCCAAGTGCCGAGGGACCGGATCCCCTAGGCCCTGCAGCGGGAGCTGGAACGCAAGCCAAGGTGTAATTGCGTCGGTGAGCCAGCCAGTGTGTCCAGGGCTTGAAACGGGGCTTCCTGGAGGTGGGAGGCTGTTCGAGACTGCGCGAACCCCGGCTTTCAGGGTTAGGATTCCTCAAATTCCCGTTCTCTGTCCTGTTCTCCAACCCTAGGCCGGTCTGGGACCTCCTTCCAGGCAGCCCAGATACAACCCGAACACGAGCATATTCCCCTCGCACATTTATGGAATGCCTGTTGCATGCGGGGCTCCTGCACCACATATGTGACATGCCTCTCAGCCCTGTGGCATCTCTGAGGCGCGAACAGAGCCAAGAGAACAAGGAGGAAGGATCCCCCAAACCCCGTGAGGATCCTTCAGCCACCCACCCCCTCCTTCCCTCCCTCCCTCCCAACTCAGTTCTAAGCCTAGAACCTGGGGCCCAGGGATGCGAGGCTTTGGGCGGACACGTGGGCCGCCGGATTCCGACGAGGTGTGGATCATCAGAAGCAAGTCAACACGGGAAGTCGCATTCCCATGGAGCCAATGGACTCGGAGCCTGACGCCCGCGGACTCTCGCAAGATCCAGGTTGCGGGCTCCATTAGGGTCAGAGGAGAGCGGGAACATGCGCCAGCTTCCGTCATGTCTACAATGCACCCGGGGCCGTGTCCACGCAGGCCTCCACAGCACGCTTGGCCTCGGCTCCACCAGTGTATCTGCGAAAGACACACGTCCTTTAGAGTCGCGGTGCAGTGAACCGCAGCCCCGCAGCTGGTTTCTGAGTTGGATTCAGTGTAGACTTCCCCATCTCTCCTTAGAGCACAGAGACAGAGGGTATTTGAGAAGGAGGGTGTCTTGGACGCCTCTCCTGCTCGGAGACCCACGGGACCCCTGGCAGCGGCGCAAAGCCGGGCCGGAAGAGGGCCGCACCGCCCCTCCCGGTCCGGGCCCAGCCTGGCTGGCTGCGGATCAAAGAACCAGGGCCGTCCTTCTCCGAGTTCAGATCCTATCTGCGGCCGCTCAGCGGGGCGGCTGGGCCTCCTACTGCATGGCTGGAGTGCCCACTTTTCCTCCCTTCCGGGGGCTGGGGGTGGGGATTCCTAGTGCTCAGTTCGGCGATGGAGATGTGGAGAAAAGCCTGCCCATTAGGTTCCCCTAGTTTCCGTTTCTGGGTGTGAGCTTGCTGCTGAGTCTCACTTTGTCCCCACTGGGGATCCCCAACAAATCTTAGCCTGGTAGAAAGGGGAAAAGGCATAGGAGGAGGGGCTCATGCCCTCCCCCTCCTCAGCCCTTGAGGTTGTAAGATCTAACTGAGCACGAGCCTCCTCTGGGGAAGCTGAATAGGAAGATGGATCTGCCTAACTCAAAGGATTTGGGTGACCCTGCTAAACTGGGGTCCCTTTCAGGGTGACCCCAGCTTAGCAGGAGCCTCCTCCAGGACAAAGGTCCCCAGACCCATGAGTGGACACAGGACAGTGGCAGCCCACGGAGAGAGGAGAGAAGTCAGGGCAACAGTGAGGTGGTTTGTTCTTCTCAATAAGGCTGAATTTTTTCAGCTTAAAGTATTAGCGTTTAATCAGAGATTATGGATTTTCTGCTTTATTGGGGTAAAAACAGCCTTTCTTTACTAAAATAAAGGTGGAGATTGATTTTTTAAAACGTCCTTATTTGGCAGAAGAAAACCTTGTCTCTCTCCCACCCCAAAATCTCTTTGAACATTTTATAGGGTTGTGGAATCCCAAAGTCTGGGAACCACTACCCTACAGGATCGTGTCCTACTGGGTGGAAACAGGGGAGGAGGCAGGTGAGCAGGGAGAATAAGGGTGTGAGGAAGGAGAGGTAAGGGAGGGAGAAACAAGCTGAGTATCAGATATCTATAGCCACACTGAAATCAGCTTGAATGTCTACTAGGGAGAATCACCTATGTACCTAACCCAGGGATCAGGCTGTGGAGAGAGGGGAGGCAGTGGTGGAGTTCCTGTTCTCCAAAAGGCATTGTCTGTTTGAGAAGCTGAGAAATTATGAGAGCCAAGTTTGTCGGTTATTAGTCTATGCAGACCATGGGCAGAAGGAGCTCAGAAGGAGATATGGTGGAATCAATGCGGCTGGAGTGACAGATGGGCTTCCTGGAGGAGGCAGACTTCATCTGGAACGGGAAGGCTCTGTAAAGTTTGGCGAGATACAGAGGAAAAAGAGCTCAGGCTTGTCTACCAAAGGCAGGCGTGGCCCAGCAGCAGCATTCCATCATGACCTCTAAAATTCCAGAAGGGGGGTTCTTACCTGCTTTGTGGTCTCTGCAGACAAATAGTGACAAATGAGCTGTGACTAATAGAGTCCTGACTTTCTGAGTGGCTCATGTTGCTTGGAGGGACCACCAGGAGGATTGGGGAATCTCTCTGGTTGGTTTGTGTAGGGTAGCCCAGAGCCTCTCCCTGTAGTCAGACCTCGGTCTGTGCCATCTCTGGGCCCACCCTAAAGAGGTAGACTGGTGCTCTGGGTACCAACTCAGATCCCATACAGTCACAATGGCCCTGGGGTTCCCCCACAGGGTGGTGAGTGGGATCTACTGTGACTGCCCCTCCAGATGTGACCCGGCAGTTTCAGGTTGAGGGCCCGAATATTCTGCAGGGAGGCCCAGGAGTCTTCTGCACCCCTGAAGTTCAGGTCAGAGCTAAATATTTTTTTTTTTTTTTGGAAGATTTGTTTATTTGAGAGAGAGTGGGTGCACACACACATGGGCATAGGCATGTGCAAGTGGGAGGAGGGGCAGAGGGAGAGAATCTTCGAACAGCCTCCCCGCCTAGTGTGGAGCCAGTCAGGACCTCCTGATTCCTGGGGCTCAACCTCATGACCCATGAGATCATGACCTGAGCTAAAACCAAGAGCTGGACCCTTAACTGACTGAATCACCCAGGTGCCCCCAGGGCTGACAAGTTAATGAGGCTTCATCTTCCTGCACATGAGCCACCAGCAGACATGTGGTGTCCTTCAAGTCTGGACATGGGACAAAGACAGAGCTCACAGGGGTGGAGGGTCTGACCAAGGATTGAGCTCCAGCCTTGGATTTAGGCAGACGTATCTGAGTTTGTATCACTGCCCTACCATTTGCTAGCTGGGGGATTTCAGACAAACCACCCACCCTCTCTGAGCCTCAGCTTTCTCCTGGGTAAAGTGGGAGTATCACTCCCCAAGGCTGCCTGGCACTGCGGGAGTGATCTGGAGAGGATTTCCATAGCCTAGGAAAGAGTTTAGCTCAAGGCCTGGCACATTCCAAGCTCTCTAATAAATGGGTAGTCTTGAGCTGGTTTTCGGAAGTTGTTAGGCTAATTGGCTCTTCATGTAACGTCATGTAAGTCATCTAAGTGTTCTCATGGCCTGGGCCCACCTCTTCACAGCTAAGGCTGAAAATGTACTTTTCCTTTCCTTTTCTTTCAAGTTCCTTCACATGAAAGGCCTGTGTGAACTCTCTGAACTTTTCGAATGGGGAGACCCTTGAAATGTGGCATTTCCAGAAAACAACTCAAAGGAGCCCCAGATGGGTTTGGTCAATTACAACGGGGAGAGGTAGGGAGCGGCGGCATCTCTTCCTGCCCGCCAGCCTACCTGGCATCCTGTCGGGACATGCCGAGCACAGCCTGGAGGCCTGGCTGCCTGCTCTGGGCAGGAACACTTCCCGTGCGAGCCTTCTCTCTCAGGGCAGAGCCTGGTCACACATCCTAGAGGCAGACTGTGGTTTGTTACTAGAAACACACTGGAAACTGTGTCGTTTCACTGTATGCTCATGTGTGTGTGTGTGTGTGCGTGTGCGCGCACGTGTGTTTGTGTGTGTGTGTTTGCTTGTAGGTGGCTGTGGCCTACAGAATGGCAGACACACAATCCTTGTGATGTGACTGCTCTAGGCTGGGTACCAGGTAGCTGCCTTCAAAATGAGGCAAAGGAGAGGGCGGGCCTTGCTGGCTCAGTTGGTGGAGTGTGCAACTTTTGATCTTGGGATCTTGAGTTCAAGCCCCATATTGGATGTAGAGATTACTTAGATAAACAGGTATTTTTAAAAAATAAAATAAAATGAAGCAAGAAGGGTTTGGGTTCATTTCTTCTTTCTTTATAATCTTCTGCGGGTTCTCCCTTCACCCTATACCCCAGACTTTATGCGATAACCAAGAATTGCTCTTAAAATAAAAATTCAATGATGACGCCAGGCTTCGGCTCAGGTGGTGATCCCAGGGTCCAGGGATCGAGTCCCACATTGAGCTCCCTGCTCTGAGGAGAGCCTACTTCCCCCTCTGCTTCTGCCTCTCTCTCCTTCCGTTTCTCATGAATAAATAAATAAAATCTTTTTAAAAATATAAATAAAAATTTAATGATAAAGCTAGATGTTAGCTATTTCTTTTAAGATTTTATTTGTGTATTTGACAGAGAGAGATCACAAGTAGGCAGAGAGGCAGAGAGAGGGGGAAGCAGGCTCCCCGCTGAGCAGAGAGCCCAATGCAGGGCTTGATCCCAGGACACTGAGATAATGAATGACCTGAACTGAAGGCAGAGGCTTAACCCATTGAGCCACCCAGGTACCCCTAGATGTTAGTTATTCCTGATGAAAGCCCAAGGTTGGCTTGCATGACAGTGGTGGGGGAGGCGACAAAGAACTGCTCCTCAGCTTCAGAGGGCTTGTTAGGACAGTTTCCCATGGACTGATTTCCCCACATCGTACTCACCACAGTGTCCGGTGAATGGGGCTGGGATTCGCTCACCAGAAATCACCCAGGGTTTCCACAGGAAGGGGTCTGGACTCAGAGACCGACGTGTCAGCAGCATAGGCAGGGTGTGAGTGGCCATCGTGTGCCATGCACCGTGCCATCAGAGTGTGTTGGGTTCCAAAGAGCTTGGGAGTGGGAGGCCTGTTTCCTGGTCCCTGCACTAGCACTCGACCCCGCTGTGTGAGCTCAGGTAAGTCCTCTGCCTCCTCGGGGCTCAGGGCTCCTTACCTAGTCCCAGGATATAGTGAGGAGCCCACAACAATGAGACTAGAGGGGAGACAAGAAGCAATCACAACTGCAACAGTAAGTGAGGGACACAGACCCAGGCTCCATGTGGGAGTTGCCTGCTGCTTCACAGAGGAATGTGCCTGTGTTTGGTTTGTGGGAGCAGCCCCAGACACGTTGATAGAGGAATATCTTCCCAGGAAGATACTGCTAGATATCTAATTTTGATACAGGGTTGAAAGGGCTTTGCTCCTTATTACGAGGGCCTGTAATAGAGTCGGCAATGTGCAGTGATGAGAAATTTTAAAAAATTATTTATTTATTTGTCAGAGAGAGAGAGAGGGAGAGTACAAGCAGGGGGAAGGGGAGAGGGAGAAGCAGGCTCCTCGCTGAGCAAGGAGCTGGACACAGGACTCAATTGTAGGAACCTGGGATCATGACCTGAGCTGAAGGCAGAGGCTTAACAGACTGAGCCACCCAAGCGCCCCTTGCTCAGAAGTTTTTAGACTGAATGGATAGATGGATGAATCATTCACAGCAGTGATCACTTAAAAACTGGGGAGGAAGTACTTGGCCTAATACCTGCTTTCAAGGAACTCTCATGGGACACATCAGGACTTTCCAGGAGCCAGGAGTTCAGCAACACGGCTGTTGTGTATATGCATGGCACACAACCCAGCAGTCAAGGAGGGCTTCTTGGAGGAAAGATGTCAGCCTAGGAGGCACGTTGGATTCAAGAGAACACGGCTGGGATGCCTACCTGGCTCAGTTGGTGGAGAGTGTGACTCTTGATCTGAGGATTGTGAATTCAAGCCTCATGCTGGGTGTAGAGCCTACTTTAAAAAAAAAAAAAAAAGAAAGAAAGAAAGAAAGAAAAGAAAAGAAAAAAAGAGCTTTGATCATGTGGAGCAGTAGCCGTACTCTGGGTTATGGTGGGCTTTGACCCCATAGGGTCTCTGGGGCTTAGGTGAGCCAAATCCTGGGGGAGAGTTTGGCCATCTATATTGAGCGTTGCACAGAATGGTACACCTTCCTATCTCAGATCCACGAGTATCCCTACCCCCACCACCTGGGACAATTCCTCTCCTCCCTACACACTGGCTATTCCTGTTGTCCCCTCTCCTAGCTGACTCCTGGGTGCATAATCTACCATCTGCCACTCAGGAAGTGTTCCCTTTTATTCCTAGCAGGTAGCATGTTGCAAGAAGGACCAGTGGGACATGGTGGGCATGGAGCTCTTGAGGAGAATCTGTACCAGACTCTATAGTCATGGCTGGTCTCCATGTGCACAGCCGGTAAAAACTCTGAGAAGCTCTGCACCAGAGGTGTTCTGTCTAGCCTTCTTCAGCCAAGTGTCTCCCAAACTTATAGGACAATAAAACTCTTTTTCCATGTATGATTTTCCAAAGAACAGAATTCTTCTGGAAAGTCTTTTGGGGAATGCTGGTATTCCCGCTTTCAGAAGTCAGGAAGGGGCATCCTTATCCAAAACCTACTCCAGTTTGTGTCCCTGATAGGGAGGAAATTAGCAATAGTTGAACCCCAAATTGGTCATCAAAGTTCTAACCAGGCTTCACTCCTGTCCTACTGGGTTGTCATCTTGGTATCATGAACCCTTCATCTGTGCCCTTGCTGAATGCTAACATGGACCAAGCATACTGTGGTGCTTAATAAATGTCTGCTGCCCATGAGGTGGAGCTGTTGTGTATAGGTCCAACCCAACTTTGGTTCCTCAGTCTCTGGGGGGTGGGGGGATGGGGGGTTTGTAAGTTGGGAATTCTTACGGGACCTGGAATGCTTTGTTTTTCAGGGCTCATTTCTGGTCTCTCCCTCATATGGGACACTTTTGCACCTGCTTCTGTCTACGAGGGCTTCTCTCCCTTCCAGATTCCCATGGCCTTTAGAATTGGAGTCATTCATCTTCTCCTGGGCTTCTCTGTTTCCTGTGAGCCAGTCTCCTGTTTCTCTGCTGCTATCCGCTTTGTCACCAGGCTGGGCTTGAGGCTCATAGCCTGCATGGAAAGTGGGGCTTCTCCACCTACTCGTGGTGGGTGGGAAGTGGAGCCAGTCACCTCCCTCTTAGAGCCCTCGTTTGATCACCTGTCCAGTGGGGGTAATAATAACTCTTGTCTCAAACAGGCAGGAAGAAGGGATGCATTCTTGCTTGTGAAGTATTTAACACAGTGTAGTCCAGTGAAGAGTACGTGTTTGCTGATGGTGTCCAGTGTCGCTCACCATTACTGCTCCCAGCCAGTCACGCTGGGCTCGCGACCAGGCCCCGAGAAGAGCCTGTCCCTGAGACCCTACAGTCCTGCTAATCATGGGTAGAACGTGGAACCCAGGTAAGGAAGGCAGTAGGAGCCCTGCCTTCTGAGACCAGCCCGAGGCTGCCAAGCATTCAGCCTGAGTGGAGGAGTCTCCTCCTGCCAAAAGATGGTCATCTCCAGATGTCTACAGGCTGGAGGGAGCCGCCTGGCCTGTGCGGCCTGAGGGCAGAGACAGGACTAATGGGAGGAAATTACATGGAGAGATTTCATCGCAGCTTGAGGAAACACGTCTACCAGTCAGAGCTGGCCAACCATGGCCTGCCCAGGCAGCCACCAGAGGCAGTGAGCTCCCCGTCACCAGAGATGTGCGAGCAGAGGCTGGGAATTCCCAAGGGAGGGAAGATGCTGAGGAAGGTTTCCACCCTTGAGGCCCTTCTGAGGCTGTGGGCAGTCCCTGATACTTCCATTCAGCTCTGTTCCTCACTTGGCTTGGTGGAGTTCCCTGCAGGCATGTGAGCTCTAGCAGCCTCTGAGGTGAGTGGGAGAGTCAGGCTTGGACATCTCCTGCTCCAACCAGGGCCTGGAGGCTGGAGGGGAGTGCTGTTTTAAGAGGCTGCTTTCCAGGGAGATTAATGACCATGTTACCTTTTTGGGGAGGCAACTTAATGGGGTGGCCGGCAGCATGGAACCTGAGCCCAGTCTGTGCCCAGGCACTCCCTAGCCCAGGCCTGCTGGGACTGGGGACGACAGGGCTAGGCGATGGAAGACAGCTTGTTTTTAAATCAGCTTCCCCTCACTTGTTTCAACTTCTCAAAGTGCAGGCTGAAAGGAGAAAGCTGGGAAGAAGCAGGAGAGGAGAGAAACTGGGTTTTGATTTGGGCTCTCCACTAGCTAACTCTGTGACTCTGGCAAGCCACTTAACCTTGCTTTTCTTCAGTCTTCTCATCTGTGAGATGGAATAATAATAATACCTATCTCTCTAGGTTCTTGGAAGAATTAAAAGAGTTATTGTTGGTAGAGTCCTTGAAATGGTTTGTGGTCCCTACTAAGTGCCATATAAATATTTGTTAAATAGATAAAAATTAATTGAGCAGCTCATAGAAGCCTAGCCTAGTAAACATACAAGGGGTTTTACAATAATCATCTTGTTTGGTCTTTACAAAACCCTAATGAAGTTGAAAATCCTATTAGGGAAAATAAATCCGAGAAGGTCAAGTTCCTTGCCCAAGGTCACACAGCTAGTGAGAGGCAGAGCTAAGATTTAAAGTCAGGATGTTCTGTCTCTCGGACCTGGGCTCTCAACCACTCAGCCATGTTGCACCAGGAGTTCGCAGCCACTCTAATAAGGGGTGTAAAGTGCCCACAGGAGCAGGAGGGCAGATCAGCCAGCAGGAGGGGGTCAGAGAAGGGCCCTCCCTACTCCTTCTCAGGCCGGAAGTTCCCTCTCCTTGCTGCTGCCCCAGGGGAGATTTTTAGGACTAATTGGTGGTAACATCGCTAGGTGACTCGGATTACAAATTGCAGCCCTGCTTCCTCCATCTGAGTAATCTCTGTTGTGGGGTTCAGGAAGCAGCTGGAGCTCAGAGCTGGTGGTGTGGGCTTTGGCAGTGACACTGCTGAGGGAGGTAGGCCGCTTGACGCAGCCTCTAGGAACAGGGACAAGAGCCCGGAGACCTGGGTGCCCTATACAGTCTCTCTGGGTGTGGGTGAGGCTGCGGTCCTGCGGTATCCTGCTCACTTCCATTCTCTCTGCTGTCTCAGCAGGACCCCTTACTCAGGACCCTGTCCCCTGGGCTGAGCCAGGGCCTGGCAGAGAGCAAATGTGCAATAAATATGTGTTCGACCCAAGAATGTCTCCAGACATTCTTGCACTGCCCTTTACTATTTACAAAGGCCTATCCTATCTAGTATCTCATCTGATCCTCACAACAGCCCTGAGAGGTCGGTCTCTTAACCCCATTTTACGGATGAGGAAACTGTGGCTCCCAGAGAGGAAATGACTCGCCCAAGGTCACAGAACTCAAACCCCGGTCTTGGTCTCAGAGCTTGAAATCCACTCTAGCTCTGCAGCCTGTGGAGATGTCCTCCCCTTCCTTGTGTGAGGACTGTGAGGGACAGATGGGACCCCTAGTTGGTGTTGGCTTCTTCAGAGGCTCCTCGGAAATGAGAGACTGGGTTACTGGCTCCCAGTATGTGGGGAGGGGGTGCTCAGGAAGCTAAGGGTCCTTGATTCATGTACCAAGTTTTCCTCTGCCTCTCCTGGGTCCCAAGACGGAGGTGGCGGGGCAGGGGGTGGGGGGTCCATGGCCTCAGGCTTTCTGTCCAGGAGATGGGTCAAAGTCACTGTCCCAAAGTGTGGCATCAGAGCTTTGTCTCATTAAGGGGGAACAGTGCTCTGTTTCTTGGAGACAGAGCCCCCCGGAAACCTTTTGGGATTCCTCTTGGGGCTGCTCTAGGACCTGGGGGTGCAAAGTCAGCTCTGCGGAGCCCCCCTCCTTTCTGCAAAGGTGAAAGTGCATCTCTTTAGCTTTGGGTCACTGGTGGGCCTCTGCTGACTGCTGTGGTTTTCCTTGTCAGTTTTGCTGTTTTTACTTTTTGTTCAATGCTCTATTAGTACTGACATCTTAAAGGGTTTCCCCTCTGGTCAAGCTTGGTCTTTGTTTTTATAATTTGAAAACTTCTTTCTTCTCTCTCTTTTCTTTCTCTTCTCAACCCATGATTTTGGAAGGTGCTGAAGCAGATAGTAGGTGGAGGGTTGGTTTAAAAGCAACTTCTCCCTCCATCCTGCATCTCCCTGCCCCTGATCACAGCAAGTCTAAAGGCAAACCCCCGCCCCCCAACCCCACACCACACACACACTCTGGTAGACCTTGCTCTTGGAGCTGGGAATTCTTTTTCCTTTTCTGAGTGGGAGTTTTGGTGCCACTAGCCCCCTTTGTGCCCTGACCCATACATTCTCTTTTTCTTCAATATTCTTTCCTCTCAGGGCTGTTCTCCCTGCTGGGGGAAGTTTCTGGCACAGCTGAGCCCATTGACCATAAGCACTTCTTGGGGTGTATAGTGCCCTGAGAAAGTGGGCATGTGGCAGAACCTGACAGAATGAGGGATAGGAAAAGACTTTCATGGGGCCCTTCTCATCCTGGTCCAGAATGGGACTAGACCTGTGAACAAAAACTCCTCTTCTGGCATTCACAGCCCCTCTGTTTTGGGTGGGGGTTTCTTTCTTTCTTTTTTTTTAATTTAAGCTTTTTTTTTTTTTAAGATTTTATTTATTTATTTGACAGACAGAGATCACAAGTAGGCAGAGAGGCAGGCAGAGAGAGAGAGAGAGAGGGAAGCAGGCTCCCCGCTGAGCAGAGAGCCTGATGCAGGGCTCCATCCCAGGACCCTGAGATCATGACCTGAGCCGAAGGCAGAGGCTTAACCCACTGAGCCACCCAGGTGCCCTTGGGTGGGGGTTTCTTTAGTAGCAGCACGCTGGGCCTGAGGCAGTGGATTTCCAGCCATAGTCCAGGGGCTGGGACAGACTTTCCATCCTGACTGGGGGGGCCAGTGCTTGCCAGTTGGTTTCTGGGAGCCCAGGGCTGCAGACCTGAGGACCACCAGTCTATTGCTGACTTGGAGCCAGAGAAATGCTCCTTGTTTCCTGCTAAGCCCTGTCCCCAGGACCTCAAATTGGGGAGGAACAGAATTTTTGTTCCAGCTCCTACGTAATACTCAGGGTGGGACATGGCTTGTCCCCGAACTTCTCCGGCTTGTGTGGCTGAACTTGAACATCTCAAAGATAAGATTCAGGTCCGCAGGGAGAAAGCACTTAAATTCCCTTTGGTTGCTGGGACTTGTACAGGAGACTAACTCATAGCACGCCTGCACCCCAGCATGGAAAATGGTGTCTTGGCCTTTCCTTTGCACCCACAGAAAGTCCCGAAGGTGCCCTGGGCACCAGATCATGGTGCTAGTTAGGGAGCTGTTCTCGGATGCCAGCGCGGGCGAGGCTAGGCCTGCTTTGTTCACTGCTGGTGCCAGAGCTCCTAGAGAACGTGCAAGTGTCAGGGAGGAGTTCTAGACCACCCTGTATGGAGAAGGATCTGGTGTAATGAAGCACCCCAGATGGCAGAGACGAGGTTATGCAGGCCCTTGGGGGACAGGAGGGCAGTGCAGACCACAGTGGTCAGGAGGGTCCCCTGAGAAGGGACCAGAGCTACAAGGTGAAGAGCCAGTGAGGTGGGGGCCTTGTGGAGAAAGGTTGCGGGGGGGGTGGTGAACCTCTCCTGTCCTACCTTCCCGAGACCATCCCTGAGCACTGAAGAAAACCAGTCTGCTAGAGCTCAAAGAGATGTAGGAGATGGCCAGGACCCCCAAACATGCACACAGGGGAAATCAAGGCCCAGAGGGGCAGGGACCTGCCTTAGTCTCACAGGCCCCTGGAAGTCCCCCTTCCTCTACTTCATAGCCCCCAAAATTTAGGAACCATTTGCCCTAAGCACAGAAAATCTTGAAATATGCAGCAAAACAAAACAAAAATCTAAAGAAGCCAGTGTGTGCGTTGAGCATGAGTTGCTTTTGTAATTAAAAAAAATAAACCATGTTATTTTAAAATGCTGGTGGAAACAAAAATGGCAGGTGGGGGTTGGGAGTTGCTCCTGGCCGGCAGTTCACTAGTTCAGGGTGACCAGCTGGCTCCTTCCTCAGCCTCCTGTGCCCTGGATCCCCGGGAGGCTGTGATTCTGCTGGAGAGCACCCCCTGGTGGCAGGGTCTGGAAGAGGCTATGTCTGAACTGCGGGGATGGCAAGATAGGACGGTGTAGGACAGTAACCCTTGGACCCCTGCCTCCCCCCACAGCTGCCACCACTGCATACCAGAGGATGGCACTGGAGTCACTGGCAGAATTCATATCCCTCCTGAAGGAGCTGTGACAGATTCTCTCCTGGGCTGTGGAGTAGGCCTAGTGGCCTGATATTCTGGTTCACTGAGCCCAGAAAGCGGGTGTTTTAGAACAGAGTCGCTCTCACGGGGCATAAGGTGGGGGGGGACACTTCATAACTGCATCCTGCCTTCAGTGTTGGTGACAGAACCGTGTCACACAGCTGGTGAGGCCCCGCAGTGAGGGGTAGAGCCAAGTGTCACTGGGAGTGGCAGGGTATAGGGGGGAGGACTGGTTGGGAGGGCCGGCTCAGGCAGGCAGCATGGTGACAAGGATAATGGCAGTGACAGCCTTAGGTGACATTTACTAAGTGCTCCCTGTGGCCAGCACCAGGGAGAGGATTCACAAAGGCTCTGTGAGCCGGTGGTCTTTTTCTGGTGTGTTGTTAACAGAAAAATCTCAAAGGTATAGAGGATACACCCACATGTATCCCCTCATCCCAGCTGCGCCATTATCAAGATGTTGTCACGTTTGTTTTTGCTCATATTCTTTCTTTGGCTTTCTTTCTCTTTTAGTCTGTTTCTTTTAAATTACATTATTAAAGCAAATCCCAGATATCATGTCATTTCACCCTTGTGTGCGTTAGCATATATTTCTAAAAATAGAGATACTTTTTTTTTAAAGATTTTATTTATGTATTTGACAGAGATTACAAGTAGGCAGAGAGGCAGGTAGGGGGGGGGGAGCAGGCTCCCTGTTGAGCAGAGAGCCGGGTGCGGGGCTCCATCCCGGCTCGATCCCGGCTTGATCCCGGCTCAATCCCAGCTCGATCCCAGGCGGGGCTCGATCCCAGGCGGGGCTCAATCCCAGGCAGGGCTCAATCCCAGGACCCTGGGATCACGACCTGAGCTGAAGGCAGAGGCTTTAACCCACTGAGCCACCCAGGCATCCCGAGATACTTTCTTATGTAACCACAAAGCCATTATCACATCCCCTCCCCCCCAAAAAATCGAATGATAATTCCTTGGTGTCATCTAATACTTGACCCGTGGCTTGAATATTCTTATTGCCCCCATTTGACAGAGGAGGACAGAGACTCTGAAGCACAAGTGACTTGGTCCAAGGTCACACAGCTATTGTGTTGGGGATGGGATTTGGACCCGGGGAGTCTGACTTGGGATCCCACCTCTCAATCACTCTCTGGGTCTTAGTTTCCCTCTCTGTAAAATCAGGGATAATGAGGACTGCTTTGCTACTTCATGGGATAACGCATGAGTAGACCATGCTGCTCTTGCTTCTAGCAATAACAATGAAAATAATCATGAAAGAAAGCAATCAGAAGAATCATTTAAATGTTGGCATAATTATAAAGGAATACGACCATCAAAGGAGATTGAGTTTTGCTGAGTCCCCACTCCTCTGTCAGCTCTCCCTCATCTCATTGAATCTTTACCCCAATCCTGTTTCTTAATTACCAGCTTCCCTCTACAGGTGAGGGACCCAGGGATTCAGAGGGAGGAAGCACTGCCCCCAAATCAGGCCACTGGTGGTGGCCAGGCTGGTCTGTTGGGGGAGGCAGAAAAGCCCGAGTTCTGCCAGAAGCTGAAGGCTTTGGAGCATCCTGCCTTCGTGGGGACTGTGCCAGTTGACGTAACTGCTCGCGAGCAACACAAATCCCCTTTGGTGGTCTTAGGCAGAATGGCAATCTACTGCAAGGATCTGGGATGGCTCACAGAATGGATTATAAGGAGGAAGCCAGGCTGGCAAAAGATGAGCCTGGAGCAGCCCTGGGGCTTGGAAGACACAAGTGCTCAGAAGGTCCATCTGGGCTCCCCACTGGGAGGACTCCCCTTCTGACCATTTCTCTGCTTTGACGTGTTTTCCCAGACCTAGAACCCTGGGACAGACTTCAAGGCACCCAGCATGGGTGGCATGGCCCCTTCCCACTGTGGCTGAGAGAGTGTGGCACTTCTCTGGAAGGGTTGAATGCTGGGCCATGCCCGGGTTTTTTAAAGGAGTGAAATGGGGAGGGAGCTCAAGGGGATTCCCCAGAGAAGACGAAGCCGGCTCTGGTTTTCACACTAATTTTGTTTCTGATCCTGGGAGTGTGAGTCACATGTGAAAGTCTCTTGTTTTGTGAGGCCTGTGTCTGCTGCTGCCACCACCTTTTGGCAGCTGCCCCCTCAAGGCAGGAGGCCCAGGTGATGGGCAGGACTCCCATGTCTACCACAGGCGGCTGCAGTGATGGGAGCAAAGCATTAGGGACTGTAACTTTTGGGCCTAATGCCAAGGGGGATTTTCCATCCTATGCATTAGGTGAAAATAGAATGCAAATGATACGTAAATGAGCCGGTGCCCTAGAAGCTCTTCTGCTGGGTAAGACGTGAAGGGGCTGCAGCTCAGGCTGGCCTCTACCTTCCAGAAAATGCTCAATCCCTTCCCCCCCATGGAGAGCCACAGCCTCTGGCATATCCACTGCTACCTACTCCTCGTGCTGCAGGAACCCTGCCTATCTATTCCCAGGCTCTGTACCCCTGGCCTCGTAGTACTCGCCAGGGATCTCAAACCCTTCAGAGAAGCAGGTGGTACATATAGTCTAAATGAACAGAAAGAGTCCTGCTCCTTCTGTTTTCTCCATCTGTGGCCCATGCACAGGCCTGGGCACTCAGGGCCTCCCACATTGACCCAGGGCCAGCCAAGAGGCCAGACTATACCAGCAAGGCCTGGGAGATGAGGGATGGCCCTCTTCCCACTGAGCCTCACTCCCTGGGTCTGGCCCACAAGCTTCTGGTGGGACAAGGAAGGTGGCTGGAAAGGCTGACTCCAGGGAGAGGGTGTGGGGGCTGCGTAGCCGCCGTCGGAGACCCAGCAGACTCCCTGGCCCCCATGTTCTGCTTCACCAAGGCTGTGCCAGGCTATTCAGATGGGAAGGTGAGCCAACAGGAGAAGTAGAGGGGCAGGCGGTGAGAGGGACCCCAAGAGCCCCAGACTCTTCACCATATATCTGAAGGGAGCCTTCAGGATCCTGCGAATCAGGAAAGTTTGAACCTCCGGGAAGTCAAAGGGCAGGTCCCCTCGAAGGTTAGTTCTGTGGCAACCAGAGGTCAGGGCAGAAGAATCCGTCCCCCAAGCCAGGCCCAGCCAGATGGCTTTTTCCAGTTGCCCAAATTATAGTCCTCCCCAAAGCCCTCCTTCTCAGATTCTGGTTTCAGGGGGAGAAGCACACCAGGCTCCGAGCTGGTGAGATTCAGTGAGTTCTGTCTTTCTCCTGCCTGTCTCTCTAGTCTCCTCCTCCTCCTCTTCCTCCTCTCCCTTCCCCCCACCCCCATCTTCTCTTCATGAGGCTGTTTCTCCTCTGTCTCCGTGTCTCCCTCTCCACCCCAACCTCAGGCAGCCCCAGCAGTGCTGGACCTCCTTGTCCATCACGCTGCAGGACCCGAGCCCAGAGTACAGCCTGCTTGCTTGCTGCTCCATCTCAGGCCCTAAAACACAACTTTAAGTCCAGGGCAGCCTGGCTGGGTTATTATAGACTAAAACTTGGCGCCTTTGGACTTGGCCCCCTCCCCGGCGCCTCAGTGTCTCTGAGCCTTCAGGGGTGAGGGTAGGCCCCCAGCTAGTCCTGGTTACCCTGACCTTAAACCACTCCTTGGGCAGGTTGCAGACCACACCCATGACACTCTCAGGCCATGCTCATGCAAGCAAGCTTCAGGAGCCTGGAGGCAAGGATCGTCCTATGATGAAGATGGGGCTGGTGGTCAGGACCATGCAGGGTCTCACCATCTGTCCAGAGGCAGAGGGCTGCAGCGTGAGAGGGAAGTGCTGGCAGAGGCTGGCATAGGATTGGTTCCAGAGAAAGGAATCCCTGGTGTTGGCCGGTTTGGGTCCCCATGTGAAAGCTCCTAGGAAAGGCGCCTGGGTGGCTTAGTTAGTTGGGCAGATGCCTTTGGCTTGGGTCACGGTCCTGGAGTCCCAGCAATGAGTCCCGCATCAGGCTCCCAGCTCCATGGGGAGTCTGCTTCTCCCTCTGACCGTTTTGCCTCTCATGCTCTCTCTCACTGTCTCTTTCTCAAATAAATAAATAAAATCTTCAAAAAAAAAAAAAAAAAAAAAAAGGAAAGAAAGAAAGAAAAGAAAGCTCCCAGCTGCAGGGAAAATGACTGTGGGTCATGTGGGACTATGGCTGTTGGGCTCATTCTGGACAAACACACACTCCTGCTCCTGTCCTTCCCTCGCCCCAAGCCTAGAGGAGCCCCTCCAGGCCCAATCACCAGCAGCCCCTCCACTAAAGATGGGTGAGTAGAGAGCTGCAGGGACCAAGCCCCCTCCCCCAACCCCCCAACCCTGCAAACCCTGGACTGGCTTCTCCGGGGTGAACACAAGGGGATGCAGGCTTCTAGGAAGAGGTAGCTTCTCTATGCCTGTGCCCGGCCACAACTGGGAACACACCCTTACCATTTCATCATCCGAAGATTTTTTTAAAAGAGAGTTTTGTGTTGCGGCTGTTCCCGATGAAGTCTTGGGGATCTGATTTTAAAAGCCTTCCCCCACCCTCTGTGAGTTACCATAGAGCTACAGGAGAGGCAAAGCAGACTAAATGAGCTCAGTGGGGCCTTTTGTGCTCCTGAATGTTTTCCATTTCTGAGCCCTTAACGTGTAATTAGAGAGATTATTTAGCACGGACGTTTTCTTTTATTGTAAATTAATTTCAAAACCAAGTTCTGTGGTTAAATAATGACTGTATTTGTTAATCAATCCAACCTGGATTTCCTTCCCAAAGAAAACAGGATGCCATTGTCAGATTTGGGAACAGGATGTTAGAGAATTTGGGGGTTTCGCTGATCGCAGTTATGTTAAGGCTCCTGGCAGTTGGTCCTAATATGCAGGACATCTTTTTATTAGATAGGGATGTGTTCTGGGAAGAGGTGAAACTGGGGATGCTTTTGGAGAAAGGGTCCTGGGGGTCCCGGGACCCTCTGGCGATGGGTGGGACCCCAGGAGATTCACGGCTTCCAGAGAGGGCCTGCCGGCACCTTGGCCAGACCTCCGGGTGCCTGCTGGAGAGCCCACAAGGCTCTAACCCAGTGTGGTAGGTGGCGAAGGGCTTGCCTCAGGAAGGCTGTGGGACAGGCTAAAGCAGCTTGAGGGCCTCATGCCTCTCCATCCCTGTTTCCCTGGCAGAGTAAGTTCCACTGTTTTTCTCAGGGTTTTTCAATCTTGCTACAATTACAGGACTTAGACTGGATCCTGGCAGAAGAGCCAAGCGGCACACGGAGATCTTGGAGGATCAGAGTTTTATTTAACACAATGGGCTCAGAAGAGGCTGAAGGTCTCCTCAGAAGAGGCTCCAAAGGTCTGAGCCTGAGCACATGCAGGAAGGGTAATTTATACCCTTTTACTTCCGCATATTTGGTACTTTAGGCGCATGTGTGGTCAAGGAGTAGAAAAGAACCCGGAAGGGCTTCGAGACAGGGACCGGAATTCCTTGCTGCTTTGGTTGGCCATCTTAGAGTACAGTTTTTCCCTTATCACTACCGCTGACATGTTTTGGCCGGATAATTCTTTGTCGCGGGGACTGTCTTGTGCGTTGTAGGTTGGTCAGCACCACTCCTGACCCCTCCTCAGCAGATGCCGGGAGCAGACGTGCACTCCTCCCTCACGGCTGTGACACACAAAGGACACCAAAGGTACTTCGTGTGTTGTGAGAGGTCCCTCTTGGGACAGATCTACCCCCCGCTAGAAGCCACCGAGTTTTAAAAAAAAATACATATTTATTGTAGGAAATAAGAGAGAAATAATGTGGCATTCCAGGATCCAGAGTGAACCCCTGTTAAAGCTTCTTGGTGGACTCCCTTCCAGACCTTCTCTTGCAGGCGTGTGTGGGTTTCTGATTTTTCATGAAACTGAGGCCATTGCCAGGGCACGGGGCTGTCCCATGGCTTGTTCCCCTTGTCGTCATATCTCAAGCTCTGTGGGAAGCACCCTTCTTCAGTCATGGCAGGCTGGAGGGCCTGGAAGGGTGGTATGACGCTCAACAGGATCTCATCAGCAGCCCTAAGGGTCTGGGACCGCCTGGGGCTGATCTGAGGGGACGGACCCACACTCATGCAAGCACGATCAACTCACCCCAGCCCTGTTCCCGCCTGGCCCAGAACCCGGGCTGTGCTCCACGTGGCCTAGTGTTTTAGTGGTCAGGCCTGGCAGAGAGCCCGCCTCGCAAGGAGGGGGGTGTAGGAGCCAAGGCAATCGGGAGCTCTCGGGTGCCAGACAGCAGAGGAAGGAGGGTTCTGCCCAGGTGACAGACTGTGGCCCCTCTGAGGGTCTAACAGAAGCAGGAAAGTTCCTCGGGGGAAACACCCACCATTGCCTAGTTCTGCATTCAATTCCATAGACCCCAAGTTAGGAACTTCTGAGGGCAGGGATTTTCCTGGGGACTTGCGGTGACCTAGAATCTTTAACCTCTCTGTTCCAGGAATACTTGTCAAGGCCTTGGGAAGGCTCTGACCTCTCATAGGGCAGGGCCTCCCTCCCAGCACAGGCATCATAACCAAAGCCAGCATTGGCTGAGCCTGTACTAGGGGCTGGACAACTCACCGAATGTGCTCTCTACATGACTCCACCTGATGGAGAGAAAAGTATTATCTGAGTGAGTTGCCACTTTACTGAACTGGAAACAGGCTGAGACTTGCCAAGAACATACAGCTTGGTGAATGGGAAGATGGAATGTCTACGCTCCCAACCCTGAAGCTATACTGTCTCTAAGGAGAGCAGGATGGAGTTGCCTGGGCTGGGAAGGACAGGTGCACACTCTGCCAGGACATCCTGGGACTTCGAACCCCAGGCCTATCTTCCCAGCCAGTAGCAAGAATGCTTCTGACATAGAAGCTGAATGGAGGAAGCTGGCTGCCAAAGGCTGGAGGGATGCAGAGGAAAGTCATTTGCAACATTGAGTTTCAATGTTGCAAGATGAAAAAGTACTAGAGATCTGTCATGCAACAATAATATGAGTATAGGAACACTACTGACCTGCACACTTAAAATGCTTAATATGCTCAATTTTATGCTAGGTGTTTTTTGTACCACAAGAAAAAAAATATGGAAAAAAACCTTTGCTTGTGGAACTCTGAATGCTTCTGGCTTCTGGCCTGGCCTCTTTTTCCAGAAGGTGGGCAACACCCTGCTCGCCCCTCCACCGCCCCCTGCCCTCTCCAGCCGGCGCCCTGGGGTGTGTTCAGGTACTGCGGGGAGACGCTGAGCTCCCTGGGCTGTCTCCAAGTCACCAGCGAGGGTCTTCAGGAGCCAGAGATAAAGTTATCCTGGGGGCAAGAAAACGGGAAATGGGTGGCTCAGGGAGGTTTTCTTATACTTTACTTCATTTCTCTTTTGAAAAGACTACATAGGTAGTGGGACAAATTTCAAAGGGTACAGGAAAAAAGGTACAAACAATTATGCAGTGAAAATTGTTTCCTTTCTACCCCTCTCCCCTACCCCACCCCTTTCCTGAGGCAGCTGCTCTTACTACTTTCCTGTGTATCTTTTTGGAGGGAGTTCATGCATCTGCAACCATATATGCTTGCATTGTGTGCATTTTTTCCTGCCACAAATAGCATATTAAGCCCACTGTCCTGTGCTTAGTTTTTTTTTTTTTTTTTTTTTTTTTTGCTTAACAGTACATCTCGGAGATGATGTCCTATTGGTATACAGAGACGCCTGTCCATCTGCTTTAGAAGTGAGAGAGCATCCACTGTGTCCATAAACCTTCTGTTGATGAATCAGGCCTCTTTGGGTCATCATCTAGGTTGTTTTTGATAGGTGTGGTGATAAGCAATGTTGACGGGGATGGTCGTACCCATTCAGCATTGCACACATGTGCAAGTACATCTATAGGCTAATTCCATGCTGTGGAAGTGCTGGGTCACAGAAACTTTGTGCTTCTAGCTGTGATGGCAATGGTCAAGTTGTCCTCCACAGGGGCGGTTCCCTCTTAGGAAGATGCCTGGTTTACCGCTGCCTCACTCACTTAGTTGTTTTTTGTTTGTTTGTTTGCAGATTTTATATATTTGAGAGAAAGAGAGGAAGAGAGAGGATAAACGGGGGGAGAGGCGGGGGGAGAGGCAGAGGGAGAGGGAGAAGCAGGCTCCCGTTGAGCATGGATCCCTATGCGGGGCTCCATCCCAGGACCCTGGGATCATGACCTGAGCCGAAGGCAGAGGCTTTAACCCACTGAGCCACCCAGGGGCCCCGAGAAGGTGTATTTTTAATTATGATTAATTTTAATCAACTTCAGTGTAAACAGCTGCGTGCGGCGAGTGGCTACTGTTCCCAACAGCGCAGCCTGGTCTCTGTGCCTCCCCAGCCTCCCCCAGCATGCTGGGGCCCTTGGAGAGTGAGAAGGGGATGGCAACCCCAGAGTGAGAAGGGCACGTCCCCCCAGGGATTTCAGTAAACCCCAGTCCTGTGATAAAGTCCATCAAAAAAAAAGATCAGAAGCAATCCAGGGAAACAGCTTACCCTGTCTTTAGATTTTTGAGATGCATATTAGCACATGAAATAAACGCTGTGAGAGGTTCTTCTCAGAAGAAACCCATTTGGTTTAACTTCAACTCAAATTTTCCAATTGTATTTGACTACAGTACAGGTTTTTTTTTTTTTTTTTTTTTTTGGACTACAGTACATTTTTTTCGTGGCACAGCTATCAGTGTTCTGTGAACACCTTTGAGATGTTGGAGAAGAGGGGAAAATTCTTTAAAGAACTGATGCTTCCAAATGGGATCACTCCTGGTTGCTCCAGCCTGTGTAAAGGAAAGCCAGAGCTCTTGGTTAAAATGGAAGACATTGTCTTGGGTTGTCACAGCCCTTCCCTGCCCGGGGAAGGAACTCAGCAGTGGCCTTGGGAGGCCCTATCACTATGTACTCATCCTGGGCAAGGCAGCGGTGGGGTCTAGAGCGGTTCCCTCCCACTCTGTCCACCGGCCTTAGGGTGTGGGGACAGAGGCCGCTCTGTGGGGAGTGCAGAGGCAGCTGCCCTATTTCATGTTTTCTCAGTCCTACTGCTTTGACAGTGGCGATTGGACTAGTAGAAGCTCTATTGTTCTTCCAGGATCTGACCTGTGGGGCCCTGTTGAGAAAAGAGGAGAGGCGGGCTAGGTATATGTTAGTGCTCCCTCCCTTTGCCCACATAGGCATTTTGGAGGTCGAGGCCCAGAGTAGGCTGGGACTTGGACCCTTGCATCCCTCTGGAGACTCCAAAAGCTCCTACTGGAAATGCTTCGAGCTTGCCAGGAGGAAGTGGTGGCCAGCCCTGGGGACTTCGTTTTAAACCAAGCAGCAGGACAGCTACAGTGCCCCACTCCATGGCCTGGCTGGCCCCAGTGGTCTGGGATCACACAGCCCAGGTCCATGGGGCACCTCAGTGGTCTTGGAACTATGGTTTACAGGAAAGTAACAGTTACTCTCAGATGAGGCAAGAAATTCCAGCTTGGGGAATGTTGAAAGGTTTCCCAGAAGAGGGAATGGCCAGCAGGAGAGGGGCTGCTGTGGCCACTTTCTATCCATCTCTGGAGGGTTGGGGCCTGGCAGCCGTTTCTCCCTCAAGGGAAGGTGGGGCAGTAGGAAGAGTGCCCTTACCCCTACTACACCTAGAACTGTGGGTACTGGTCTCTGCTCTGCACAGAGGCCTATGCTCCCCGCCCACTCCTGACTTCTGAGCCTGGCACAAGGGGCCCTGACGGGAATTCTAGAAGGAAGTCACATCCGGAAGACCTGGTCAGGCCCTCTGGGCAACCACAGGTCTGAACGGCTTGGGCCTCGGTGGGATTCCCAGCTCTGCCTTGTGTAAAGCCAGCCCAGCCCAGCCCGGAGTCCCTTGGCCTGGTCCGTCTCCCCGCAGACACACTGGGGACACAAGCAGCTTCCACAGTAGAGTTCCATGGGCACTGCTCACAAGGGACCTGCGCGGCCGTGCTGAGGACAGACGCACATGCATATGGGTCAGTCTTGTCCCGGCTTACTTACAACTTCCTCACCTTCCTCAGTGCTCCCAATACGTGGAAGCCCCGCCTTATTAAGAAGAGGCAGTGGGGACACCTGGGTGGCACAGGGGTTGAGCCTCTGCCTTCAGCTCAGGTCATGATCTCAGGGTCCTGGGATTGAGTCCCGCATCGGGCTCGGGCTCTCTGCTCGGCAGGGAGACTGCTTCCTCCTCTCTCTCTCTCTCTGCTTGCCTCTCTGCCTACCTGTGATCACTCTCTGTCAAATAAATAAAATCTTAAAAAAAAAAAAGAAGAAGAAGAAGAGGCAGTGGTCTTACCCACCCCAGAAGGGAATGGCTTTTCCTAGGGCATTGGAAGTGGTTGCATTCACGTTTAACTTTGCAGGACCGTCTCCAGCTCTATCCAGCGAGGTGCACCTGTGCTCCGATGACTCATGCCCACTATCAGGGGGGCCGGGGCGGCTGCCATTCCCAAACACAGCCGATTGCTGGAAGATTTATGACTCAGGGTCAGGAATCCACAAATCACCTTTATTCCCTGGAAGGATTGCACGTGGGCTTGAAAGAGGCCTTGGCTGCAGGTGGCTTTGGCAAGCCTGGGTCAAATCTGTGAACCAGCCGACAGGGAAATTCCTTTGGTTCTGCTGCGCCTTGAGAATAGACAGGGGCTGCAACCAGAAAAGAACATTCACATGGACATCTCTGATAACCTGAGGCCTAGAGTGAATTTACTGAGCTGTAGATCTACACTATTGGGACAGTACCTTTGTTTCTTCCATGGCGGGGGGTGGGTGGTGGTGGTGCGGTAGCGGTGTGCGGCTGGGGTTCGGTGAGGTGAACAGACCCACGTGGTGAGATCTCTAGTCAATGTTGGAGATCACCTGGAAAGATCTGCACATCTTCTAGATGGGGATCTGGATCCAGAAAGGTCAAGGTATGACCCCAGGTTTGAACAGCATGTGAGAGGTAAAGCTAGGACCCCAACCTTGGTTTTTTCTAAGCCTGGCCCCTGTGCTCGGGACTTCTACACACAACTCCCTCTCCAAAACAAAGAGAAGCCCAAGACAGTGACTCAGAGGCTCCCCTTGGCAGTTTTGCTGATAAATTCTTTGTTTTGAAGAGAGATGTTCTGCCTCCATTTAAAGTCTTTAGGAAATTATAGTGATTTTAACTTCTTCAGACATGTTGAAATTACTCACAGTCTGGAATTCCCGGGCAGGAGGTGAAACCCAGAGAGGCTGCAGAGAAGTTAGGGGCTCGGAATTTGGGGTCAGACGGATCTGTGTTCAAATCCCCGTTCTGTTACTTGCTATGTCAGTTAGCCTCTCTGCACCTCGGCTTCCTTGCAGGGTTTTGTAACTAAATACTGCAAAGGCTGGTGGGGGACTAAGTGAAGTTACAAGCAGAGAGTGCTTGACCTCTAGGAGGCGTGAGTACATGGGCACTGGGATCATTCCCTGGGCACCCCAGTGAGCAGAAAGGCCAGGGTCTTGGTCAGCAAGCACAGAATCAGCCAGAATCACCGAGGCCTCAGGCAGAGTCTGCTGGGTCTTATCAACCGGGAGCTGGGCTGCCTGGCTTCAAACCCAGCTCTGTCACGGACCTGGAGCCCAAGGACATTTCCTCTCTGAGGCTGTCGGCCTCCAGGAAAGATAAACGTGATTAACGGCAGTTGAGGTCTCTTGCAAAGACCTCTGTGTTCAGGGCTCAAAATGGGGTCTGGCATACAGTTGGTGCTCATCGATGATTGTTTTTATCACGGTTTTCATTTCATCCTGTGCCCTCGCCTGTGCCTGTGCTTTCTTCAGAACAGCAACGGCTGGTGTATCTGTAGAGTCCGCGGAAGAATGTTCACAGCTCCCTTTCAGCCAAATATGGTGTGAATTTTCACTTTGCCTGTTCCGTGTGTGGCTGAGCCTTTGCCCATGCTGTTCCCATTACCAGGAAATCCTTACTTCCCCATCCCCACCTTTCAGCCTCCTTCTGAACCCCTGCCTACAAGACTGTGGGTAGAACATTCCTGATCTCTCCAGCCAGAAACATTCCCTAAAAGCTTGACAATTACTTATGGAGCGTCTTCCTCTGTCCGAGCATCGGCCTCTCCATCCTTTGTTTTCCAGCCCATTCTATACTTGAACCCTTATTTATTCCACCCTATTCTAGCATGAACTTGCTCTCTAGATTTTAGACAGTAAAGGGCCTTATAAACTTGCATAAGTTTCCATGGCTAGTTTGTGTCCCGGCAGCTCTGTGTCCTGGACTTTTGTCCCTGAGAACAGACCCACCCTGGGGACAGATGTGTTTGCCTCCCATCCCCACACCAAGGGCAGATGGATCTGAGCATACTCAGAAGGACTGCGGGGTACCACCATCCAGCTGGGGGTTCAAAGCCATTGAGAGGTAGCCCCCAAAGGGAGATGAAAGCTGTAAACTGTTATTGTAAGTATGTCTTCTCCTCTGTGGGTTGCATGGGGATCAAAGTCTGAAGGAAGTGGAAGGTTGCTCTCTGACAAAAACACCGTATTTTTAGAAGTACTCGGTGGTTTAGGATGTTTGCCCCAGTGTTGGGGCTGGGGGTGGAGGCCCAGGGCTCCCACCTTGTGCTGAGGCTTAGTGGGAGTGGGTTTCCTGGCAGAGGGCCTGGGGGTAGAGGCCGAGGGTGGGAGGGTAGTCCATCATCAATCACATAGCTTCCCTGAAGACCAGGGCCCCAAGACTGTACATTGGGTGGGGGGGCTCCTTCCTTCCGAGATGGGAACACCGGGGTGCAGAGCAGAGCAGAGCAGAGGCTTGGCCAGTGTCCGCCCCTGCCCCCACTCCCATCTGGGGATTTGAGATCTGCACACATGAAACCGTTAGAGAACAATACATGTATTCTGCAATCAGGGCTAATTGGTGTGGTTCAGAGGAGGAGGAGAAGGCGGAGGAGGAGGGATGCCCGGCGTTTGGGAGCAGGACATCACTGGATCTCTGAACCAAATGTCCAGGAATGGTCTGCGGAGAATTAGAACAGCTCTGGGGCATGGGAAGGGGTACAGTTGGGTAGGTGGGAGGACTGTGTGGGTGAAGGTGGGGAGGTAGGATTCTGGGCCTGAATCAGAGTATGAGGGGAGGCATGGCAGGGCAGAAGACAGGAGGTGACCTGTCCCTGCTCCCAGCACCTTGGAGCCTTCCTTGCTAACTCCTACAGAGCCTCATTTTCAAAGAACCCTGGGCACTGGCTAAACCCCGCACCAAGAGGAGAACAGAGAAATGCATGTTGGGGGGCTGCCCGGCTCTCCCTGACCTCCCCAGAGTCTCTACCTTATAATCAGGGTGGCCCTTCCTTAATGTTTATGCCAAACTCCCAAACAGCCATGCTAGGATGGTGAGCTATAATTTATATCATTTTTCATATGGGTTCTGGGCTCCAAAGGCTCAGACTCCTTCAAATGGGAACCACATTGGAGAAGGGGTAAACCAAGAGGATGGAATGTTAAGAAATCTGGTCCCAGGAAGACACCTGCTTCTCATTTGGGACGTGCTCGGGTTTATTGTTTGTTTCCAGTGCCCAGCTGGCTTTCAGAGGTGGCAGGGCAGCCATGGATCACTGCCCTTGCCAGGCGCCTGGGCCGAGGTTTGGGCAAACCTTCGTTGTGAGTCCCTGCAGCCTCCAGGGTACCCCTGGGGGAAGCTCTGTGGAGGAAGCTGGGAGCCCACTGCTCTTGGTCCTGGCCTCCCCCCACAGAGCGAGGCCAGCTGGAGACAACGGAGTCTGGGCAAACCCCCACAGCCTGCGGGAGGCTGGCGCCACAGCCTAGCTCAAGGGAATGAGGACTCTGGGCTCCCCCAGGCATTGCTTGTTGCAAATCGAGAGGCAGTGCAGCCAAGCAGGCCAGGAGGTAGGCTGCTGTGACGATGCACGAACCAAAGAGACACACAACCACACGGATGGATCTGAAACACGTGGTGTTGATCGAAAGAAGCTGAAAGAATAGGTATGATCGATTCCCTTCACATCAAGTTCCAAACCAGGCGATACTCCTCTACGGTGTTAGAGGAGGTAAGCTCAGGAGGCAAAACTCGAGCTGGAAAGGATTGCCCTCATAGCTGGGATAGAGTGGTGACCTGTGGTGAGGAGAGAGGGGGAGCGGTGAGACAGGGAGGGGGCAAGAGACATGCAGACCACCTTCTACTTCTTGGTCCTAGACGTGCTCCGGCAGTGCTCACTCCAATTCCTCATGCTATACATTTATGCTTTATGTCTTTTTCTGATGACTTAGGCTATTTCTTATAATACAAAAGGGTAAAAAAGCAAAAGCAGGAGCAAATGAAATGACCGAGTCAGACTGATTACCACTTCTCTCCAATGTACTTTCCTTCAAAGGCCCCCATGCTCGTGGTCAGTCCCCGCCCAGGTGTCCCACCCAGACTGGCTCAAGCCCAAGCTTTCTTTGGTGCCAATAGGGTCACAGGCCACAGGGGCCTCCCTAACCCCCAGAGAGCCTGGAGGCTCAGGAGTTGTGGGTCCCCTTTCTGTGTGGTCCCTGCCCCATTCTGGAACTGCCTGTGGGCTGAGGAGATGGGCCAGAGGACCTCTGTGGATGGCCCTGGAGTAGCCTCTGGCAGCAGGCCTATCCTGCTGGTACCCGTGCTCTGGGGAGGCCCTGGAGTACCTCTGCTGTGAATGAGGGACCTAACTATAGAGCGCGCATGCTGTTGCAAAACAAATCTCTGATCTTCAAAGTTCTGTTCGCTCTGTTGATTTTCTTCAAGGAGCACTATTGATAGATGAAGGCAGGTATTGCCTTTCAAAGGTAAAAGGAATCCCTCAGTGTTGATGTTTAAGAAACCATGCAAGAAAATGAATAGTGTGTATTGAGGGGGTGCTGTGGAGGGTGGTTCCTAGGAGGGAGGGGTCTGGGCTCTGGGGGCCAGTTCCGCACCTCGTTCCTTGTTTCTGGGGGCAGATGACTCTCCCCCAGGTGCCCAGGCCTCCCCGCTGGTCCCCGGACCTCTCAGGTGAGAAACTTTCCATTGTTGCCTTATCTTGTGGCAGTCTGCCTCGCCTCCTTGCAGCGACCACAGGTGTGCGCAGATCTGAGGCCCTGATCTGTTCCACTCTCTCTGTGCCAAGCAGAGTCGGGGACGCGAACCCCAGCATGAAACGGCGCCCACAACCACAAGGCCGGGTGTGCGCCCTCTGAAACTGGAGGTAAAGACAATTACCGGCAATTTCCATAGCATGGTTTGTGTTTTGTTCAAAGGCCAGGGAGGTATTCTCAGCAGCAGGCCCAAAATATATAGTATTCCCACCGCACACCGCCCTCATGAATGTGCGATAAAAGCTGTGGTCGCTTTGTCCCGGCTCTTCCTTTTAACAGTCAAACCTTCAAGTTTGATGGTGAAACTGCTTTTTTTTCTTCCTCAAATGTTCTTTGATGGCTCAGATAACGCTCCATGATAAGGAGCTGCCTTCAAAACCGCTCACTGTACCTCATGCTCACCATTAGGACGCGCGTCACAAGGGAAAATCAAGGGCCTGAACTTATGAGAAGTGGGATAGGAAGGTGCTGAGTCTATGACTTCTCCTCTATGCTGCCTGTACTGGAGATGATGCAGAAAGGAAGAAAGAAGGAAAGGAAAGGAAGAGAAGAAAAGAATCAGACCCTGATCAGAAGGGGATTTTATGAGAGGAGAGATGGGGGCAAGTCCTAGAAAGAGTTGTATCCTCTTCACAAGAGTTGCCAAGAATCTGTGCATTCATGCCCATCAATTTTTTTAAGTTGCAAAGTTTCCGTGAGGCTGCTGTTGAGTGGCTCAGGGATTTGGGGAACATCTGCGCTCTCCTGAGGAGGTCCTGGGGACCGGGTTCATCAGCCATGGCATCTCCTGCCAGTTGATTTGACCTCTTCTGATAGTTCATCAATACTGGGAATCTACCAAGGGCTGCCAACACCGGGAGTCATTACAGCACAATAGAAACAGACCCTTGGGTTGTGTCAGCGTTGGTTGGTTTTTCAAAGCAATTTCATGTCCCTTATCTCCTCTCCCATCCCACGGAGATGGTTGATATCAGTATGAAGGACAAGGCAAGCCCCTGTAAGTTTAGCACTATGCCCATTTTACAGAGGAAGTAAGTGTAATGAGGACAATGACTGCAGAAAATACCCCAAGGCCAAGGGAAGGGATTTCCAGCGGAGGTCCCATAATTGTGTCTGCAGAGACCAGGCATTTTCAAAGACCTCTAAACTTTGCATGGATTTGGTGGCTCCTCAAGTCTGTTAGGAGGGACCGTCTTGGCTTCCAACTTCATTTTTAGGCTTACCTTGTGCCTAGGGACCCCCAGAAACCACAGAGACCCCCTGGCCTGTGAGACAGAGAGATTCAACCTGGCTTGACTCAAACTGAGGCTTGAATCTGGCTTACCAGCTGTGTGACTTTAGGTGAGTTACTTTCCCTCTCTGGGCCTCACTTTCTTGGTCGGGAAAGCACAGGTGTCCCAGGAAGAACTGTCCAGTGTCCTTGCCTGGCATGGCAGTCGATGTGATTCTGCGAGCTGCCCTGGATTTGCATAAGCAGAACATCTTATCGGCCTCAAGGCACTTTCGTATACTTTCAGCATCCCATTTGATCTCAGCCACAGCTCTGTGTGGTGGGCAGGAGGGCATGCCGTATTTTCATGTCACCATTTGAGAGATGGGGAAGTTGAGGTGCAGAAAGATTAAGCAACTAGCCATGGGTAGTCTGGCAAGCTGGTGGCTGGCCAGGACCTGAGCGGACGTGTGGGCATTTCTGGACTGTCTCGCAGGCAGCGCTTCAGGAAGGGATCCCTAGAGGTACTGAGATCCTGGCTAGGGCTTCTGGATCTGGGTTAGAGTGTCTGGCCCCCTGAGCCTCCTTGCCGGGCCCTCAGCCACACACACAACACCTGGCTGCATTTCAGGAGATGCTCTCTGAGGCAGCTGTAACGGTCTTTCCAAGGTGGAGGCAGAGGAATCATGGCTCCTGCTGACTCTTCCCACCTCAGTCCCTTTCCAGTGGGTCCACACGCACTGCCTTGGAGCACACAGGTTTCCCCTCTGGGGATTTTCCCATTCCTCTATCCAGTTGAATTCCTAGCCATCTTCTTCTTCTTCTTCTTTTTTAATTTATTAGACAGAGAAAGAGACAGCAAGAGAGGGAACACAAGCAGGGGCAGTGGGAGAGAGAGAAGCAGGCTTCCTGCTGAGCAAGGGGCCTGATGAAGGGTTCAATCCCAGGACCCTGGGATCATGACCTGAACTGAAGGCAGATGCTTAACCACTGAGCCATTCAGGTGCCCCATTTCTAGCTATCCTTAAAGCCCACACCAAAGAGCCCTCTTTTTTTTTTTTTTTTCTTAATATTTTATTTATTTATTTGACAGACAGAGATCACAGTGGGCAGGGAGGCAGGCAGGGGGTGTGGGGGTAGCAGGCTCCCCACTGAGCAGAGAGCCCGATTCGGGGCTCTATCACAGGACCCTGAGATCATGACCCGAGCTGAAGGCAGAGACTTTAACCCACTGAGCCACCCAGGTGCCCCAAAGAGCCCTCTTTTGAGCCAAGCACTCTACCTCCATTTCTTATTTAATCTTGTTTATTGATTTGTAAAAGGAATAGAAATATTCACCATCATATCATTAATCCCTCATTTCATGGGGTGGGGAGCGGGTACTGAGATTCAGAAGGTTAAGCCACATGTATGCCTGAGGTCAGAGAGCTGGTAAGGGCTGGAAGCAAGAATTGAACTTTACGACCTAAAACCCCCTGCCAGGACCCTTAGGCACCATACAACAATGATTTTACCCTATTCACAAACCACTTGGGGACCACTGCTGCTCCTTCTGAGCGCTTCCGGCCTCCGCAGAGTGTGGATTCCATGGGTCTCTCTTGACTGCCTCTCTGGGCCCAGAGTCCCACAGGTCACAGGCTGCATCCTGTTCAGCACCTTCCACTCTACACACCTCTGTGGCAGGTGGTTGCTCTTGGCAACCCCTTGCCCGCTGAAGGCTCAGGTAGTGGAGAACTGCTGTGCAGCGAGATTCTAAGACCAGCTGGGGCCTACACTCGTGGGGGCTGCTTCTCCTTCCAGTGGGTCCCACAGAGCCAGACCACTGAATGTTCCAGGGCTCTGGGGCGGTCCAATACTTAGAGCATAGTAGTGTATTGGATGACCCGTTTCGTTTTTCTCACACTGACCATACATTTGGTCTGGACTCTCCTAACTGGGAAGAATAATGTATTGTTTAAAAGCCCGGGGTTAGGGGGCGCCTGGGTGGCTCAGTGGGTTAAGCTGCTGCCTTCCGCTCGGGTCATGATCTCAGGGTCCTGGGATCGAGTCCCACGTCGGGCTCTCTGCTCAGCGGGGGGCCTGCTTCCCTTCCTCTCTCCTACTGTGATCTCTCTCTGTCAAATAAATAAATAAAATCTTTAAAAAAAAAAATAAATAGGGGCGCCTGGGTGGCTCAGTGGGTTAAGCCGCTGCCTTCGGCTCGGGTCGTGATCCCAGGGTCCTGGGATCGAGCCCCGCATCGGGCTCTCTGCTCAGCAGGGAGCCTGCTTCCTCCTCTCTCTCTGCCTGCCTCTCTGCCTGCTTGTCATCTCTGTCAAATAAATAAATAAAATCTTTATAAAAAAAAAAAATAAATAAAATAAAAAAAATAAAAAAAAAAATAAAAGCCTGGGGTTAGGGTTAGACACTCTGTCCCCCATCCACTGTGTCTCCCAGGACAAGTGACTTCATGTATTTCATAAATCTTGGACTCCATCTATCATTAGGTGTACCATATTATATGTCCCGCCAAGGAAGAAAAATTGCTCTCTGCCAGTTAAACTATATAGTAAGCCATCAACTGTAAGATGTGTCTCCGTTTCTGAGATGTTAAGATTTGTAAAGGCACTTCACAAAAGAAAATATACAAATGGGGCACCTGGGTGGCTCAGGGAGTTAAACCTCTGCTTTCAGCTCAGGTCATAGTCTCAGGGTCCTGGGGTCAACCCTGCATCGGGCTCTCTGCTCAGCGGGGAGCCTGTTTCTCTTCCTCTCTCTGCCTGCTGCTCTGCCTACTTGAGATCTCTCTCTCTCTCTCTCTCAAATAAATAAAATCTTAAAAAAAAGAAAATATACAAATGGCTGATAAGCACATGAAAATATGCTCAGCATCATTAGTCACCAGGGAAATGCAAATCTATAACCACAGTGAGATACCACTACCATATCCAACAGAACTGAAAAACACACACACACACACACCCCAAAACTGACCATACTGGGTATTGGTGAGGATGTGAATCTACTGTACTGTTAATGGGACTGTAAAACCACTTTTAGAAGAGAAATGAAAGAGAAATGAAAACATATGCACATAATAACATTCTCAAATGCTTAGAACAATTTATTTTATAATAGCTAGAAACTGGAAACAACCCAAATGTCTACCAGTAAGTAACGGGGTAAATTGTGATATATCCGTATCATGGACTCCTACTCAGCAATATGAAGAGGAGTGAACTGTTGATACAGGCAACACAGGCAACAACATGGGTAGATTTCATAACAATTCTGTTGAATGAGAAAACCCAGACAAAAGACTAGATTTATATAAAACTGTAGAAGTGGTGCCTGGGTGGCTCAGTCAGTTAAGCATCTGACTTTGCCTCAGGTCATGATCTCAGGGTCCTGGGATCGAGCTCCACGTCAGAAGCCTCTTAGAAGGGAGCCTGCTTCTCTCTCTCCCTCTGTTCTACCCTCCCCTGCTCCCGCTTGTGCTCTCTCACTCTCCCAAATAAGCAAATAAAATCTCTAAAAATTAAAAAAAAAAAAAAAAACCTGTGGGAAATATAAAGGAGTCTCTATTGTCAGCAAGCAGGTCAGGTGGCCAGAGCTGGAGGTGGAAGGAGGAAGGAGTGGATTACAAAAAGGTGCAGGAAACTTGAGCAAGATGGGAACGTTCGTTACGTTGCTTGTGGTAATGACTGCATGAGTGTAATCATGTCAGAATTTAATTATATACTTTAATTATGTATAGCTTAGTATACTTCAGTTATACCTCAGTAACATTAAAAAAAAATGTACGTTTTAGAACAAAAAGATTTTCCTTGTCTGTGACGCAGGAACGTTGTGAGGCTCGAACATAAGGCACTCACCCAGTGTCTGGGACTTTACCTCTGTAGCTGGCTTGAGATTTTTATTCCCATATGGGTTCCCTTTCCATACAGATGCCTGGGGATGGGAGAGGCCAAGGACCCTTCCCCAGATCCCACAGGGAACTGGCTTTGTGTGGGCCAGCATTCCTGGTCCAGAGTAGATCCTGAGCCCCCTGTGGCCTCTTGCAAAGGTCCAACCTCAAGTGGGGTAAAAGGTGATGATTCCAGCCTCCAGGGACCTGGGAATTGTCTGGCTGCAGGAGCCAAGGGCACTGGGGACCCAGATGTGAGAAGCTCTTAGCATTTGACACTGGGTCCTTCCGGAGGACACGCGATTGCAGCCGGCAGTGCACGCTGATTGCCTCCCTTGTGGCCTGCCCGCGTGGATGCAGCACTCCTTCCACAGGCCTGCCACGGGCCCCAGGTCTCCTGCAAGTGGGTGATTCAAAGCTGCTCTTCACAGCGAGTGTGAGAAGCCCCCACCGCAGACCGCCTTCGGAGCCGGCCAAGATTCGACATTACTCACAACTTCCAGTACCTACCCGAGTTCAAACAGGAAGCCTGGTTTTTCCTCTCGTGTCAACAACAGCCTTTATTTCTCTCTTTCTGTCTGGCCTCTGGGCTCTCTTGTGGAGTGGGTTTCTTGGGGTGAAAGTCTGGGGTGTCAGTGGTCTGGGAGGCCCAGCAGCGGATGCCTTGGCCAGCGCCTCCTCACCTGGGAAAGCCTGGGATAAAAACGATGTATGGCTTTGTCAATCTATGTCAATCTTTGTCAGTCTTTGTCAATCTATGTCAATCTTTGTCAATCTTTTTCAATCTTTGTCATCTATGGCTTTGTCAACAAAGGGAACATCTAGCCAGGCACACAGTGGGCCTTTCGTATATGTTTGTTCAGCAGATCTAGATCGAGATGGAAGAGGTTCCCAAGCCAGTGCAGCTCCTCCTAGGTTCTTGGCTCAGCAAATACGACCTCCACCTGCTCATCTGGGCCAGACACATTCGAGGCATTTTTTCTGGCTTCCTACTCCCTCATTTCCCACCCTGGGTGGACCCCAAGTCCACCTGTCCTTCTTCCTTGGTGTGTCCAAAGTCTGTCTCCTCCTCTTCACCTTCTTTGTGACAGTTGGAATGCAGACCCCTGGCCCCCTTCACCGGATGTTGTCACTCTCTTCTCTGTCTTACCTGGCCCCATTCCAGCCACAGACCACACAGCAGCCAGAGCCGTCCTTCCTAGATGCTTGAAGGACCACATCACAGATGGACTTTCTTTGCTGACTATCATAACCTTGCATGCACTGTGTGGTAAATCTAAAGTCCTCACTGTGGCCTGTAGGGCCTGGGGGGGGCCTCCCATCTCTCCCAGCTCATCTCTGCTCCCTGAGTGATCTCTCTGTGCTGAGGACATGCTGCCATTTCAAATGGGGATCCCTAAGCAAGCCCTAAGCTTCCTGGCCCCCTAGGCTTTGCATGATGCTCTGAGTAGACCCCTGCCTGCCCTGGACATTCCACCACAAAAGCTCCTAGCCCTCAGCCAAATGCCCTCCTCCATTTTCCTATTCCGTGTCGCCTTTCCTGAAGGAGAGCCAGTTGATTTCCCTCTTCTGCATGTGTGTACAGGTTGGTTCTGCATGAACCACCCATGTAGATCTCCAGCCTCTGAGGCCAGGGCTCCGTTTGAGTTCTGTGTCTACAGGCCAGCCCAGACCTGTCTCGTCAAGGAGGGTGGAGCACAGACCAGGGGCTTGGCAGCTGTGTGTCGGACAGCCTTCTCTGTGCCCTTCACATCCTCAGGGAATCGAAGGTCTGGAAACAGCTGGCATGAGACAGCAACTCCCCACCTCTGCCTACTCCCCAGGTTCCCTGATGCAGCTTGCTTCATAAGGAACACGACCTGTGGCACTGATAATTAGGGGAAAAAGCCAAAGGAGAAGGGTCTCTTTCCAGGGGTGTTCCTGTAGATACTGAATGTCTTTTATGTCCTTCTCCAGCTTTAGCTGGACATCTAACATGTGGCCAAGGCTGGAACACTCAGATAACACATATTCCATTTTTCCCAAACTCTGAAGAAAGTATTTCTGGAGGGGCACCTGGGTGGCTCAGAGGTTAAGCCTCTGCCTTCAGCTCAGGTCATGATCTCAGGGTCCTGGGATAAAGCCCCGCATCAGGCTCTCCATTCGGCGGGAGGCCTGCTTCCCCCCACCTCTGCCTGCCTGCTCTGCTATCTCTCTCTCTCTCTCTGTGTCAAATAAATAAATAAAATCTTAAAAATAAATGAATAAATACATAAATAAATACATTCTGGAGCAGCCTGGAGAAACAGCCCACCCCACCACCCCGGTTGGATAGGTGCTGGGAAGGCAAAAGGAAGGCCTTACTCTTCTCTGTGCCTCAGTTTTCTCCTCTGTAGAATGGAGGAGTACTTGCTTCTTAGGGTTCTGTGTGCATTAAATGTGTGACTATGTGTAAAGCTCTTAACCAGACTTGGATGCACACACAGTAAGGGTGTTTGTTAGTGCTTGTTAGTGTTAGTAAGTGCTATTTGTTATGCTATATGTTAGTCTTGATGATAATGGTGATGCTGCTGCTGCTGACGAAGAAGGTCCATGGGTGCTCCAGCGTGATGGGAATATAGGTCACAGTGTGGGGAGACAGGGCAGGGGGCTGTGGCATAGACCTCTCTCTTGTGAGGAATAAGCCCTGTGAGTGCCCACGTTACATCTGGCACACAATAGATGCTCAGGAAAGGTTTATTGAAAGGATTTTGAGTTTTTGATCTTTTGGACCAGGCTGAGGTTTTCCTCCTATCCCAGGGAAAGAAAGCTTTGCTAGGCCAGTGGGAGAGTAAGGAGGTTTAAGGGTGAATGTTTGATCACTTAAAAGAAGAAACACTTCAGTACACCTGTGTGGCTCAGTCGGTTAAGCATCCAAGTCTTGATTTTTGCTCAGGTTATGCTCTCCGGGTCGTGGGCTCGAGCTCTGTGCTGGGCTCTGGGCTCTCTCAGCAGGGAGTCTGCTAGAGATTCTCTCTCTCTCTCTTTCTTTCCCTCTGCCCCTCCCCCTGCTCATGCTTACATGTGGATTTGCTCTCTCTTTTTCTCTCAAATAATAAGTAAATCTTAATTAAAAAAAAAAAAAGAAGAAACACTTTAAGTGCTTTCTTACAAGGGTAGTGCTAATTAGTAGTCATTATTATTTGGCCATTAAGTCAGACCTTCCCCCAGAATTGTTAGGTACCCATATAATCCCCAATTGTGCTGAGTGAGGAAACTGACATTTCTTTAAGACAACCTGATTCTCTTATTGTCTTTCCTGCCTCTCACTTCTTCAGCCTCTTGTACCTAATGGCCTTGTGTCCTTGGATGAGATGACACCCTTAGGGGCCCAGGGCTCAGGGTCCAGTAGGCAAGATGGGGAGAGGGACAAAACACAAATATTAGACACACATAAACATATCATTTGAACATGTGTAACATACGAAGGAGATATCCAAGGCTAGAATGAGAGCTGGGGCACCTGGCTGGCTCAGTCAGTAGAGCATGTGACTCTTGAGCTCAGGGTCAGATCAAGCCCCATAATGGGCAGAGAGCTCACACAAAAAAAAAAAAAAAAAAAAAAAAAGACTAAAATGAGGGCTGACCTCAGCAGGAAATGACCTGGTCTGGGGCACTCAGGAAGGACTTCCCAAGAAGTGACAGTTCAACAGAGATCTGAAGCCGGCATTGCAGTTATCTTGGTAAATGGGGGCTTGGGGAGAGAGCACTGCAGGCCAAGAGCACAGTGTGGGAAAGGTCCTGAGGTCTATTGAAAGGACAGAAGGCTGGAGAACTTGCAGCACTGAGCAGGTTTACAGATGGGCTGGGGGGCAAGGACCTGGGTCCAGGCTCTGGGGACAGTCACCATGACACCCATGACTGTTCTGTTTGCTCTGTCTAGGTCTGCATGGAAAACAAGCCTTCCTGGTGGATGTTTTCACAGCTTATGTGAGGATTACCAAATACCAGATTTCTGCTTACCTGCCTGGAGCTCCCTCTAACAGCACATGATTCCTTGCAGGGTGGGGTAAGCGTCCTTCTTCCCTAGTTTCTTTTTAGACTCCAAGTGCTCTTCAGAAAGGGGAACCAAGTGTCCTCCCACTGCTGAGTGATCGGGATGGGTTTGAGAGAACCAAGAGAGGAAGGCGTAAGGCTGCTACAAACACCTTAGAGGTGAGATTGACTTGGCCTGATCAGCAGCCCCTCAGGCAACAAAAGCTCCTGTGTTCCACTCTGACTACTCAGCCCTTCTCTCTTCTTGGAATGACCTGGCATTCATGAGCTGGGGCCAGGACTATGGCACCTGACTCCCACCCTGGCTCTGTGCTCGATACCAGGTTGTGAGCCCCCCCCCCACCCCCCACTGGAATGCTTGCTGCTTGGCTTGACTTCCTTTTTCTAAGTAGATTTAATTTCAAGTTAAAAAAAATTTTTTTTTTCTTAAAGTTAGCTCTCTGCTCATCCTGGGGCTTGAACTCAGGACCCTGAGATCAAGAGTCACATGCTTTGCCAGCTGAGCCAACCAGCTGCCCCTCAAAGTTTTTATTCATTCTTTAAAATTGACTTCTGATGATGTAAATCATGCAGACAATGCGGGAAAAATATGGTTAAAGCTAAAGCTCTCCCATCCCAGGACCCTACCTGGGGGTTTTCTTCTGGGTGGGTCTTCTTCCAGTCTGTTCAATACATTTTCATTTCATTTATATGTGTACAGATAAAAGAATAGATTGTTCTGTGAACTTTAGAAAAAAAAACACATAAATCTGAGTTATGTGTATTATTTAGCAACTTCCTTTATTCCTTTATCACTTAACAGTACATCTTGAAGATCTGTATCATGGCACATCAATGTATGTAAACCAGCCCTATTCTTTTATAACCACAGCTTAGTATTCCCAAGTGTGTATTCCCATAGGTTACTTGACTATTTTGTGACTGATGAATATTCCTTCACACTGTTTCCAGATTATTACCATCACAAGCAGTACTGTAAGCAAACATCCTTGTATGTGCCTCTAAGCCTAGCTCTGCTTAAGGAGAGCTGGCTTGTTTGGTAATGAGATGTCTATCAGAGGAGGCATTCAAGTAAAAGGTGAAATAATATGCCCTCTTCTTCTCAGAACAGTGATGCTTATAATTTCTTATACATGAGAATCACCTGGAAAGCTTTTTTTTTTTCCCCAAAGATTTTATTTATTTGACAGAGAGTGAAAGAGACAGCGAGAGAGGGAACTCAAGCAGGAGTGGGAGAGGGAGAAGCAGGCTTTAAAAGATTCCACTTGCTGGGCCAGACCCCTGGTATTTATGGTTTAGGAGCTCTGGGCTAGGCCTGAGAACATGCATTTCTAATTGGTTTCCAGGTGAGACTGCTGGGTCAGGGAACTTATTTTAAGAATTACCACGTTCAGGGTGTTGGCTACTCTGCTTTCACTTGCTTAGAGTCATATCACCCTTGGGAGAAAATGTTCAAGGAGAATGCACCCAGGCTTCTCACTCTACTGAGGAGTGAATGTTCTAATTGGCATCCCTGTGGGAGGCAGGGCTCTTCAGGGTACTGGTAGTGGGTCCAGAGGTCTGGCTAGCAAGGCTGTCCCTGAAGGTGTTCTGGCTGGGTCTGGAAGCCCAGAGCCTCTTATCCCTAGACCCAGCAGACCAGCCCTTTCTGGGCACCAAGCCTTTCTGAACCCACCTCTAGCTCACCCCATTCTTCCCTCTGGACCTTAATGAAAGGCTGAGGCTGGTAGGGAAGGGCTCTGGGGTTTTTATAACAGAAAGGACAGGACACTACATCTCCAGAGAGGGTCTTCTAAAGGTCTTGAGGTTTTAGGACCCTAGGGCGCTCTTAGTTTCCTGTTGCATTACAGGAGTTTATACTGGGGTTGCGGGGTGGGGAGGAACATCACTGGTGGGGCAGGGTGGGGGGGCAGTTGTTGGAGGAACCTGGAGTCTGGACCCTTGGAAGTAACAACATCCCTCTTTCCTAGTGGCTTTGAGAGGGACACTTCTGTCCCGGAGGATGGTCAGTTTGCAGGCTGAGGGTCAGAATACAGACTCCATTTAGCCAGTGCCTCTGCCCAGAGCTGAGTTGGACACCCTGCCACTCACCAGGCTCCTTGTCTTTTGACCCCTGGGGTGTTGTTTGACCCCTGCAACCTTGATCATCAGAAAGAAGCTTCCTCTGGACTGTTGGCTTCTTTGTTACAGTTACCAGAAGGCAGGATGTAAGAAGTCTCAACGACCATGCCACAAATCTGGTGGGAGCCAAGGGAAGCTCCTTGGAAGCTTAGGAGAGCTGCTCCAGACCCCTCTGTGGTGGAGGCAAAGTTTGGATCCAATTCTCATCCAGGGCAGAAATGTCTGAGGTAGGCTTCGTACCTGTGTGCCTCTCTCTCTTGGGTTATATGTAAATTTTGAATGTCTTCTTTGAGTTGTTCATAGTTGCCATCCCAGTGCTGAGCACAGACTAAGTGCCCAACAGATGGTTGAATACGTGAATAATGAACTTAAATACTTAGAAGGTGTCTGCAAGATGGACTCAGGCTGCTCACTCCCTGCAGATGAGGGCTAGACCCCAGGGCCAGCTCTTTAGCTATTGGAGATGCCCTTTTCTGCACGCTGCAGCTTATGGGGGTCACCGATCCCCCCTTCCCCCCAAACTTCATACAATCTCAGATGTGCAAGCAGCCCTCCCCAAGGCTCTGCTGCTTATGGGGGGGGGGTTCCCTGGTACACCCCTTACCTCAGGGAGTGTGGAGAGGGGGCACTGGTTTCTCTCCTCTCAAGGTGGGGGGCGGGGCGGGGTGGGGTAGGGTAGGGTGAGGGGCGGGGAGTGGATCTGGAGAGGGAGCCCAGATGGAACTCCAGGCTAGGCTATGCTCTGTCCAATATCCCATTACCCACCGGCCTTAGCTTGCTAACTCTGCAGTAATACTGGAACTGGGGGGTAGGGAGGGAGAGAATTGTAATCCTTTCAGACTCAAATCTTAACTTCTCGTTTCTTTCATGATACCCACTCCTAACCCAAAAAGCGAAAGCCGAGGTTGGGGGAATTCTGCACGGTGGAAAAGCTCAGGGTGTTACTTTTGTTCTGGCTCTGGCTGGTCTTTTGCAGCTCTCTCGTCTCAGATCCGTGGTGCCCCCGACCGAGGGCGCCTAGAGTCTGCAGGTCAGGTTCCTAAGTGGGGCTGAGTCGCGGCCTCGGAGGGTGCCCCCCCGAAGCTGGGTGAGGAGGAGGTCCCCACCTGCACAGCCTCTGTACTGTTGGCCTTGTGTGCCCCTGGCCTGCTCGGTGGGGAAGGGGCAGCCTTAGGAGGCTTCCCTTTGTGGGCCTCCAAGCCCGGCCCCTTCCTCTGCCCGCCCCAAACCGAGTGCTTTGAAGTGGCCGCACTCGCAGGCCCCCTCCCCAGCGCGGCGCCGCCCCCGCTGCGCCAGCACCTTGGCAGTGGCCGAGCGCTTTGCATGGAAATGGGCCCCTGGCACCCGCTGGGCACTCTTTGTAAATTCATCCCGGGGAGGCCCAGTCGTGGGGCCGCTCCAGGGGGATCCGCCTGCCGGGTCCAAGAGCCGAGGTACTTAGGGTTAGCCCCTCAAGCCTTTTTCGTGATTGAATACCTCCTCCCTTAGGGCCTTAGGGCGGGACTGTCGGAGCCCTCCCACCGGTTCCTCTGGAGGAAATAGGGCGGGCTGCGGGGGATGCGGGAACTAGTTTTCAGCAGAAAATCCAACAGGTCCTTTTGGCAACATATTTGTAACAATACTTAAAAACTGTGCAGAAATAAAAAACAAAAGAAAACAAAAACAACCCTCACGCAGACCTTTGATCTAGCAAGTCCATTGCTATGAAAATAACCATAGATGGGTGCAAAGATGTTGTACATTTCAAGACACTGGAGCTTTGTTTAGACCTGGGAAACCGTGGAAATACCTAGCAGTAGGGATTGGTTATATTCTCTAATTAATTCGTTTACCACAGATCACATACCGTTGGAAAAACCCATAACTTCAAATCATTCGCAATGATGATGTAGTATATTTACTAACCCCTAATGCTATTGATATTAAATGAAAGCAAAAATTATATATACCAGTATGGGGGCGCCAGGGTGGCTCAGTGGGTTAAAGCCTCTGCCTTCCCCGCGCAGGTCATCATCCCAGGGTCCTGGAATCGAGCCCTGCATCGGCTCTTTGCTTGGTGGGGAGCCTGCTTCCTCCTCTCTCTCTGCCTGCCTCTCTGCCTACTTGTGATCTCTGTCTGTCAAATGAATAAAATCTTAAAAAAAAAAAAATTATATATACCAATATGGAAAAAAGACTGGAGAATATAGGAGACCACATTGCTGAGATGAAGGATGCCTACTGTTTTTGTAGGATTTTCTGAAATTCTTTGTACTTTATACCATAATCATATAATAGTATTTTTAATTTTTTTAAAAAAAATTTATTTATTTATTTATTTGACAGAGAGAGGGATCACAAGTAGGCTGAGAGTCAGGCAGAGAGAGTGGGGGAAGCAGGCTCCCTGCTGAGCAGAGATCCCAATGTGGGGCTGGATCCCAGGACCCCGGGATCATGACCCTAGCAGAAGGCAGAGGCTCCAAACCACTGAGCCACCCAGGTGCCCCTTTATTTTTAAAATAAAACTTCAGTTATATGATTATAAAACAGAATTGTACCAGGTTTCTCAGTAATTTCTCATTTGAGTAGCACCCTGCAGGACTCACAACATTTAAGAAAAAAAATGTTTTTTTAAAGATTTTATTTATTTATTTGACAGACAGAGATCACAAGTAGGCAGAGAGGCAGGCAGAGAGAAGGGAGGCAGGCTCCCTGCTGAGCAGAGAGCCGATGCAGGGCTTGATCCCAGGATCCCAGGACCCTGGGATCAAGACCTGAGTGGAAGGCAGAGGCTTTAACCCACTGAGCCACCCAGGTGCCACGGACTTACAACATTTTAAACACATTTTTCTCTTTTCAAAACGGGCCTTCAGCCTGTGGGTCGGGTAGGCAAAACTACTGTCATCCGTGTTTCAAAGAAGGGAAGGCGGAGGCCTTGGGAGGTGGCGGGTGGCTCAGTGGGGTGAGGCAATGCAGGGCAGATATCATGCTCTTCCACAGCACAAAGGGCTTTGCAGGTGGCAGAGTGGGAAGAGGCGCAGGCCAGATGTCCCCTTCAGCGTGTGGCCAGAACCCAGGCCTTCTTGGCTTCCCTGCCACAGTCTGCATGCAGACCACCCCACTGCAGCCCAAATCTGCAACAATAGCGAAAGGAGATGTCTCAGAGAGTGTCGGAGCACAGGAACAGGGGCCCAGACCACAGTCCAGGCTGTCAGGTGACCTGAGTCTCACCTGATGTTACTCAGGGAACCTGGGGTGGTGGAGGGAACTTCTACCAGACTGGGGCTTGTCAAACGTTCAGCTTTCTTCCTAAAAAATCAGCTAGCTATTGGGGTGCCTGGCTGGCTCAGTTAGTAGAGCATATGACTCTTGATCTCTGGGTTTTAAGTTCAAGCTTTTAAAAAAAGCTTGCTTTTTTTTTTTTCTTTTTAAAGGAGCCTCCTTAAAAAAAAAAAACAACAAAAGAACAGGACGCCTGGGTGGCTCAGTTGGTTAAGCCACTGCCTTCAGCTTGGGTCATGATTCTGGAGTCCTGGAATCAAGTCCTACATTGGGCTCCCTGCTCATCGGGGAGTCTGCTTCTCTCTCTGACCCTCTCCCATCTCATGCAGGCACGCGCTTTCTCTCTCTCTCAAGTAAATAAATAAAATCTTAAAAAACCAAACCAAACAAAACAGGGACACCTGGGGGCTCAGTTGTTAAGTGTCTGCCTTCAGCTTGGGTCATGATCCCGGGGTCCTGAGATTGAGCCCCGCATCGGGCTCCTGGTTGTGGGGAAGCCTGCTTCTCCCTCTCCCACTCCCCCTGCTTGTGTTCTCTCTCACTCTCTCTCTGTCAATTAAATAAATAAATAAAACCTTAAAAAAAAAAACCAAAACAGCTGAAAGAAAAAATTAGCTAGATGTGGGAGAGTCCCTTCACTTCTGTGAAGCTATCTCCCCTATCCCTACCCCCCCATGCATTATGGTTGTTCTCGCTCATCCACGTTAAGAACAGTACTGAATTAGTAAGGGATGGCTGGTAAGACAGAAAGATAGAGGAGAAATCTCTTATCTCGGGGTGTATTCACAGGGTTTGAGCCCAACTGAAATGGCTACAGGCATGGAAATGGGCCCCTCAGTGTTCATCATAAGGTTTAGAGAACACTAAAAAAATTTCCCTTTTCTCTAGTTAGCTTTGGTGATCTTTTGATGTTCTTGGCAGTTTATAAGTCATTTTATGCTTCTGCGTTCTTTAACATTCATCTTTGTGTTTTTCTGAAAGCACAGTAAAACCTGGTGGGGGGGGGTTCTGTGTGGGCGGGAGTTTTTCTGGGGCTCCCAGAGGGTACTGCTACTAAGTAAAATTTGCTTTTACTAAAATACACAAAAATCACCTCTCAGAGAACTTCTTTCTGTTCTAAATTCACTTTAGATGAATGTACCAATTCAATGTAGAGATTTCCAAAAGATTAGAAATAATGAAGAACAGAAACCAAGACAACTGAGATAGAAGTAGCAGCTCAAACTTAGCCATGAATTTTCCAGAGCAGATGGATACCTGAATTTTTAGATGAAAGAGGCACAGTGATTTCTGAGCAGAGAAAATAGAATCACTCTATAGTTAGCCACAGTGTAGTGAAACTTCGCGACACCAGAAGACAATGAGAAAATCCTTACAGAAAACCACAGAAAAAAGAAATTTTCCCTACAAAGAAATGATCTTTAGACAGCCTTCTCATCAGCAACGAGAGGCAAGGATGCTGTCTTCAAAGTCCTGAGGGAAATCATTGTCCCTAAAATTTTATGCCAGACTACATGTTATTCAAGAATAAAGGCCCAATAAAGACTTTTCAGACAAAACAAGAAAAAAGAAAAAGATGTTCTCTTCCATGCCCGCGTGGCAAGAACTGCTAACGGATGTTCCTCAGAAAGAAAAAAATTAATCCCGAAGGAAGCAATTGAAGGAAAGAAGCAGCCCTGAGAAGCTAAAAAGTGACAATAAAAATAAAAGATAAAAAAGTGTATCTAAAAAGTGACAATAATTATATTGGCAACTAATTTTGAAGGGTTTAAAAACAAGAAAGGGTAAAGTACTAGGCAATGATAATGTTTAAGATGAAGCAGGGTAGGCGTCTGGCTGGCTTGTTCGTGGAGCTTGACACTCTTGTTTGTGACATCGAGCCTCACGTTGGGTGTAGAGATTACTTAAAAATAAAATATGTAGGGGTGTCTGGGTGGCTCAGTGGGTTAACCTCTGCCTTCGTCTCAGGTCATGATTTTAGGGTCCTGGGATGGAGCCCCACATCAGGCTCTTTGATCCGCAGGGAGTCTGCTTTTCCTTCTCTCTTCTTGCTTCTCTGCCTACTTGTGATCTCTCTCTCTCTGTCCAGAAAAAAAAATTTTTTTAAATGGATGACACTTTGAGTCGTAGGCTTTAAAAAATAAATAAATAGGGACGCCTGGGTGGCTCAGTTGGTTAGGCAGCTGCCTTCGGCTCAGGTCATGATCCCAGCGTCCTGGGATCGAGTCCCACATTGGGCTCCTTGCTCAGCAGGGAGCCTGCTTCTTCCTCTGCCTCTGCCTGCCATTCTGCCTGCCTGTGCTCGCTCTCTCTCCCTCTCTCTCTCTCTGATAAATAAATTAAAAAAAAAATTCTCTTAAAAAAAAAATATATATATATATACATATGTATATATATATATATGTGGCGCCTGGGTGGCTCAGTGGGTTAAGCCACTGCCTTTGGCTCAGGTCATGATCTCAGGGTCCTGGGATCGAGTCCCGCATCAGGCTCTCTGCTCAGCAGGGAGCCTGCTTCCCTCTCTCTCTGCCTGCCTCTCTGTCTACTTGTGATGTCTCTCTGTCAAATAAATAAATAAAATCTTAAAAAAAAAAAAAAAGCTCAGGTCATGATCCCAGGGTCCTGAGATCGAGGCTCCCTTCTCAGCGGGGTGTCTGCTTCCCCCTCCTCTCTGCTTCTCTGCCTACTCGTGATCTCTCTCTCTCTGTCAAATAAATAAATAATCTTAAAATAAAATAACATAAAATATTTAGGGGCACCTGTGTGACTCAGTCATTAAGCATCTGCCTTGGGCTCAGGTCATTATTCTGAGGTCCTGGGATTGAGCCCCACATGGGGCTCCCTGCGCCCTGCTTGGTGAGCCTGCTTCTCCTTTGCCTTCTGCCTGTTGCTCCCCCTACTTGTGATCTCTCTCTCTCTGTGTCAAATAAATAAATACAAAATCTTTAAAAAAAAAAGAAAAGAAAAGAAAGAAATTTTAAAAAGCAACAAGTATGGGTGCTTGGGTGGCTCAGTTGTTGAGCATCTGCCTTTGGCTCCAATGAGGAGCCCAGGGTCCTGGGATCAAGCCCGCATTAGTCTCCCTGCTCAGCGGGAAGGCCTGCTTTCTCCCTCTCCCACTCCCCCTGCTTGTAATTTCTTCTCTTGCTGTCGCTCTTTCTCTGTCAAATAAATTTTAAAAATCTTAAAAAATAAAAATTTAAAAAAATAAAAAAGCAACAAGGAAAGATGGAACAGGGTCATTGGTATAAAGCATTCTTAGATTCTTTTGTTTTGGGAGAAGGTAGAGTGGAAAGCGAATTTCTCAGGATGCTAAGAAAGAAAGTGTAAGTGTAAGCTGCAGGACGGTTCTTTCTACACTTTTTTTTTGGGGGGGGGTTAAGATTTTATTCATTTATTTGACAGAGAGAGAGAGCACGAGCAGAGGGAAGGAGCAAGGGGAGACAGAGAAACAGGTTCCCCATTGAGCAGGGAGCCAAATGTGGGTCTGGAGCCCAATGTGGGTCTCGATCCCAGGACCCCAGAATCATGACCTGAGCTGAAGGCAGACACTAACCTGACTTGAGCCACCCAGGCACCCTCTACCCTTTTTTCTTAAAGAAGAGTCCCAAGCTGAAAAAATCTTCAGGTCCCATAAAACCTGGATCTGCCTCTGGGGTAGGGTCAGTGTTTTATATTCAGATTTTATTAGAATAGTTGTGTATGTTTTTTAAAAAAATGGAAATATGAAAGTTCTAAACTGGTAAGAAAAATAAAGATAAGAAAATTGGATCCTGGGCACCTGGGTGGTTCAGTTGGTTGGATGGCTGCCTTTGGCTTAGGTCATAATCCCAGGGTCCTGAGATTGAACTCCACATTTAAGCTCCCTGCTCAGTGGGGAGACTGCTTCTCCCTTTCCTTCTTTCTGCTGCTCCCCCTGCTTGTTCTCTCCCCCCCTTCAGATAAATAAATAAAATCTTCAAAAATAAAATAAAAATAAGTAAAAAGGGAAACAGGGGGAAGAAAGCAAAGAAAACACAAATTAGAGTGGCAAATGTGGCCAAAATGCTTACTTGACCCTTGATACCTGTTCTGCATCTGTCACATGGTAATAAAAGTTTTTACTGAAATATACTTGGTATATTAGTTTCAGGTGTACAACATAATGATTAAATATGTGTGTATTTTGCAAAATGATTATCATAACTAGTCTAGTTAACATTCATTACATGCATTACCGCGTATAGGCTAAAAGAAATTTTTTTGGTAATAAAATTTGTAAGCACGCCAATTTAAAATCTACATCTTTCATTGTGCTTTACTTAGGGACGCGGCCCATGATAAGTGACCAGAAGTGATGTGGCAACTTCTAGGTTGCCATAGGAAAGGAAAGGAAATTACCTTCTTTTTCTCTTCTGGTTGGCTGGAACTTTTTTTTTTTTTTTTTTTAAGAGAATATAAGAGAGAATGGGAGGGGCAGAGAGAGACAGAATCTTAAGCAGGCTCCCCACTCAGCACAGAGCCGGACAAGACCCTGAGATCATGACCTGAGCGGGAATCAAGAGTGCAATGCCCAGGGACGCCTGGGTGGCTCAGTTGGTTGGACGACTGCCTTCGGCTCAGGTCATGATCCTGGAGTCCTGGGATCGAGTCCCGCATCGGACTCCCAGCTCCATGGAGAGTCTGCTTCTCTCTCTGACCTTCTCCTCATTTATGCTCTCTCTCACTGTCTCTCTCTCAAGTAAATAAATAAAATCTTAAAAAAAAAAAAAAGAGTGCAATGCCCAACCGGCTGAGCCCCCCAGGCACGCCATAGTTGGCTGCAGTTTAGATGTCTCAGCAGGAGCTAGATCATCTGTCTCTAAAAGAGAATACGATGTGTACTGAGGATGATAGAGCAATAAAGAAGGAGACTGGCCTCTGATAACTTTGTGGGGAGTTATCATACAGGCTAGGACTTCTCCGTGAGAGATAAAAATTTCCCATCTGGTGTAAGCCATTTTATTTATTTATTTATTTATTAAAGATTTTATTTATTTATTTGACAGGCAGAGATTACAAGTAGGCTGAGAGGCAGGCAGAGAGAGAGGAGGAAGCTCGATCCCAGAACCCTGGGATGATGACCTGCGCGGGGAAGGCAGAGGCTTTAACCCACTGAGCCACCCAGGCGCCTCTGGTTTAAGCCATTTTAAATGTGATATCTTGGCAAAAGCAGCCGAACCTATATCCTAATTGACTAGGTATAAGTATAGATATGTTAGCGAGTCCAGTGCACTGAATGGATTAGACTCACCAGCTAAAGGACAATGATGTTCAGATCAGAATAAAACAAAACAGATAAACACTGCTGTGTTTGTTCGTTATGGACTGGTTCTGTCTCCTGATGCAGTGAATTCACACCTTATTGCCAGGGATGGGGAATTGTTATAGAGACGGTACTGGCCTGCAGATTAAAATGTAGTCACTATGTGGCTCTTTACAGAAAAAGTCTGATGACCCCTGAGCTAGGTGACGTGGAGGCTGCCTTTTTAGGCAACAGGCTCGAGCATTGGAAACCTGTCGGAAGCCAAAGGGCCCACGGCAGCCACAGAGCTGAAGGCAGAAAGGCTCAGGATCTGTGGCTGTAGGTTTTAACTAACCAATGGGATCCTTACAACCAAGCAGAGCTACCAAAAAAAAGGGGGGAAATTCCCTGTGTTCCCGTACCTGCTCACTCTGCCCTCTAACTGTAGCTCCTCCCCACTGCCTCCTCATGGATAGTTTCTCCTTTGCGTTCTGCGTGCCACCCCCTTGCTGTGTATTTAATAAACTTCTGTCTCTTTTATTCTGCATTTGATGAATTCTTTCACTACCTGCACCGCTGGTCTCCACCTGATCAAGCACCCTACGTTTGGTGGCCTCCCATCCCAGATGAGCCCCCACAGGTCATAATGCTAATTTTAACACCTAGCAACAAATAATTATTATACTGACTATATTCTCTGAACTTTTTTTTTAAAGATTTTTATTGATCTATTTTATTTTGGAAAGAGAGAGGCAAAGCCAGAACAGGGAGAGGGACTGAGGAAGAGAGAGAGAATCTCAAGCAGACTCCATGCTGAGCATGGGGCCCCACATGGGGCTCGATCCTACGCCCCTGTGATCATGACCTGAGCCGAAACCAAGGGTCAGATGCCCAACAACCTGAGCCACCCAGGTGCCCCATATTCTCTGATCTTAATGAGATAAGAGTAGAAGTTAAAATCAAAGAGATAACCCAAATAACCACATTACACTTGGAAGTGAGTCTGAAGGATTCACATGGGGGAAAAATAATCATAAATTACAAAATATTTGGAAGTGGAGGACATGGAAACATCACATAAGAAAACTTGTGAGCATCGGTTAATATAATGATTAGAGAGAAATTTGTATCCTTTAAAAATATATTCCAGGGGTGCCTGGGTGGCTCAGTCAGTTAAGCCTCTGACTCTTGATTTTGGCTTGGGTCATGGTCTCAGGGTCATGAGATTGAGGCTTGCCTCAGGCTGTACCCTGGGTGCGGAGCCTGCTTGAGATTCTGGCTCCCTCTCTGACCCACCCCTATCCAACTCTGCGAATAGTCTTTCCCTCTCTATCTAAAACAAAACAAACTATATGTGTTTGTGTATATATATATATATTCAAAAAAAGACAAAAAATTAATAAACTCAGTACTCAGCACAAGAATTAGAGTAACAGAATAATCTGAAGAAAGTAATGAAAAGGAAGTAAGAATTGAAACAAAATAAAGACAAAGGAGCAATAGAGAGATAAACAAAAGCAAAGAAAAGACCAGAACAAACCTCCAACAAGATGGACCAACCAAAAAAAAGAGCAAAGGAACAGGTAATACTACACTAATTAATTTACTAATTGAATTAATTTAAAATAATTAAAACGTGATGTAATAAAAGATCCTGTAGACTTTTTTTTTTTTTTTTTTTTAAGTTATGAGAGAATACCACAAGCAGCTTTATGCTGACGAACTGGAAATTTCAAAAGATAGGGATAATTTTCTAGGAACTTGTAAACATCCCAAATGGATTCAACGAATTATAGAAAAATGGAAGTATCCTGTGTTTATGGCCAAGTAACAGAGCTCCCTGAAACAGAATGTCTCAAAACAACCATTTCCTTTGCTCGTGATTCCGTGGGTCAGCATGCAAACCAGGCATGAGCCGAAGAACAGGCCTTCTGCTGGTCTCTCCTGGAGCGTCTCAGGCGGTGGCAGCACCCAGCAAGTGCCCTGGGTCTGGACGGTCCAGGCTGACCTCCCTCTCCCGCCCTGCAGTTGATGCTGGCTGTCAGCTGAGTCATGTGTCTCCATCAGGTGATTCCAGGCTTCCCATGCTAGCAGGATTCCCAGTAAGTGCAGAACAGAGTGAGCCCCAGTGCACAAGAGCTCTCCAGCCCTGCTTGTGTCACATTGGCTAATATTTCACTGGCCAAATAGTATCACATCTTGGCCAAAGCAAGTCACTGAATCATTGTGGCATGGCCTTTATTATTACCATCAGCCAAAACCAAGTCAACATAAAAATCAGCCCTCTCTATAATGTGGTATTTCACACTGGATACTGGAATAGAAAAAAGAGATGTTGGTGGAAAAATTGGTGAAATCCAAATAAAGTCTGGAGTTTAGTTGATGGTAATGTACCAATGTTAGTTTCTTATTTTGTCGTGTCAACCTCTATGCTTAGCATGGAGTCTGCTAGTTTCTCTTTCCTTCTCCCTATGCACCCCCGTGCTTGCTCCCTCTTTCTCTAAAATAAATTTTAAAATCTTTAAAAATAAAAATAAAATTAGAAAACCCCAAGTAACTTACCAAATTAACATAGCAAAGAAGAAAACCCATATAAAAAACCCACATATTTTTAAAAAAGATTTTATTTATTTATTTGACAGAGCGAGCACAAGTAGGCAGAGAGGCAAACAGAGAGAGAGAGAAGCAGGCTACCCGCCAAGCAGAGAGCCTGATGCAGGGCTTGATCCCAGGACCCTGGGATCATGACCTGGGCTGAAGGCAAAGGCTTAAGCCACTGAGCCACCCAGGTACCCCGATACATATATTTTTTTAAAGATTTATTTATTTTAGGGGCACCGGTGTGGCTCAGTCAGTTGGGCATCTGCCCTCTTTTTGGGTCATGATCCCAGGGTCCTGGGAGAGCCCTGCATTGGGCTCCCTGCTCAGTGGGGAGTCTGCTTCTCTCTCTGCCCCTCCTCCTGATTGTGCTCCGTCTCTGTCAAATATATAAATAAAAATCTTAAAAAAAGAGGAGATTTATTTATTTTAGAGAGAGAGGGAGGGAGTGTGTGCATGCACACAAGTTGGGGGGGTGGGCAGAAGAAGAGGGAAAGAGAGAGATTCTGAAGCAGACTCCCTACTGAGCATGGAGCCTGACTCCAGGCTCTCACAACCCTGAGATCATGACCTGAACCAAAATCAAGAGTGAGACGCTTAATCAACTAAATCAACTATTTTTTTGCCCCACAAAAAAATAGGATTTGATAAAATTTAACATCACTCATTGTAAAAACTCTTGACTATTTCAGAGTTGAAGGAAACTTCCTGGACCTCAGACAAGATAGTGCTATTAGCATTCAATGTCTTACTAGATGTTTTAGCTAGCATAGTAAAACAAGAAATGGAAAGAATAAAAATTGCAGCGGAAGGAAAAACTGCAATTTTATGTGCAGATTGTCTTCCTAAAATATTCATGGAGATCTACAGGTAAACTGAACTATGTGTTCAGTTAAGGGGTGCCTGGGTGGCTCAGTGAGTTGAGGCCTCTGCCTTCGGCTTGGGTCATGATCCCATGGTCCTGAGATCGAGCCCTGCGTCAGGCTCTCAGCTCATCGGGGAGCCTGCTTCCTCCTTTCTCTGCCTGCCTCTCTGCCTACTTGTCATCTCTGTCTGTCAAATAAATAAAAATAAAATCTTTTTTTTTTTTAAGATTTTATTTATTTATTTATTTATTTGACAGAGAGAGATCACAAGCAGGCAGAGAGGCAGGCAGAGAGAGAGGAGGAAGCAGGCTCCCTGCTGAGCAGTGAGCCCGATGCGGGGCTCGATCCCAGGACCCTGGGATCATGACCTGAGCTGAAGGCAGCGGCTTAACCCACTGAGCCACCCAGGCGCCCCTAAAAATAAAATCTTAAAAAAAAAAAGAAGTGTCCAGTTAAGATGGCTAGATATAAAAAATGTGACATAAAAAAATTGACTTGTTTCCTAGAGGAAACATGAAACAGGGTGAAGGATGGTCTTTAGCCAGATGTATAAAGTTTGTTTCTTAAAAGAAAGATGTGGGGATGCCTGGGTGGCTCAGTGGGTTAAAGCCTCTGCCTTTGGATCAGGTCATGATCCCAGAGTCCTGGGATCAAGCCCCACATTGGGCTTTCTGCTCAGCAGGGAGCCTGTTTCCTCCTCTCTCTCTGCCTGCCTCTCTGCCTACTTGTGAACTCTGTCTGTCCAATAAATACATAAAATCTTTTTTTTTTTTTAAAGATTTTATTTATTTATTTGACAGAGAAATCACAAGTAGGCAGAGAGGCAGGCAGAGCGAGAGAGGAGGAAGCAGGCTCCCCGCTGAGCGGAGAGCCAGATGTGGGGCTCGATCCCAGGACCCTGAGATCATGACCTGAGCCGAAGGCAGCAGCTTAACCCACTGAGCCACCCAGGCGCCCCCAATAAATAAATAAAATCTTAAAAAAGAAAAAAGAAAGAAAGAAAGAAAGAAAGATGTGGTGTCTGGGTGGCTCAGTTGGTTAAGTGCCCTACACTTGATTTCGACTCAGGTTGTGATCTCAGAGTCCTGAGATAGAGTTCTGTGTTGGGCTCTGTGCTCAGTAGGGAATCTGCTTGTCCTTCTCCCTCTGCCACTCCCCATGATCATGCACATTTTCTCTCTCTCAAATGAATAAATATTAAAGAAAGGAAGGAAGGAAGGAAGGGAAGAAGAAAGAAAAGAGAAGAAAAGAAAAGAGATGGAGGGTCTCCTGGGTGGCTCAGTCCATTAAGTGTCTGCCTTCGGCTCAGGTCATGATCTCTGGGTTCGAGGCTCAGGTCAGGTTCCCTGCCCAATGGGGAGCTTTCTTCTCCCTCTCCCTCTGCCTGCTGCTCGCCTTGCTTTGCTTTCTCTCTCGTTCAAATAGATAGATAAAATCTTAAAAAAAAAAAGATGAAGGAGAGCTGATACAAAGTCTCATTTGTCAAATCTGGATGACAAGTACAAGTATGTTATGCTGCTTTCTTTTTTAAAATGTTTCTATGCAGGGACACTCGGATGGCTCAGTCTGTTAAGCTTCTTTCTTCAGCTCAGGCCGTGGTCTCAGGGTTGTGAGATTGAGTCCTGAGATGGGTTTAGAGCTTGGTGGGGAGTCTACTTGAGATTCTCTCTCCTGAGAGAGAGTCCTCCCTGGCCCTCCCCTGCTGTCTCTCTCTCTCTCTCAAAGAAATAAATTAAATATTAAAAAAAAAAGTAGTTTTCTTTTTTTTAAAAGATTCTATTTATTTATTTGACAGAGAGAAAAAGGTCACAAGTAGCAGAGAGGCAGACAGAGAAAGAGGGGGAAGCAGGCTGCCCGCTGAGCAGAGAACCTGATGCGGGGCTCAATCCCAGGACCCTGAGATCATAACCTGAGCCAAAGGCAGAGGCTAAACCCACTGAGCCACCCAGCCACCCCAAAAAAGTAATTTTCAAAAATTATTCTTTGGAGGGGCACCTGGCTGGATTGGTCGCAATAGCATGTGACTCTTGATCTAGGGGTTGTGAGTTCAAACCCCATGTTGGGTGTAGAGATTATAAACAAACAAACAAACAAACAAACTCACTTAAAAAAAAATAGGTTCTTCGGAAGGGGTACTGGGAAGAGCTTTCATTTCCTTATCCGTACTACCTCAGTAGTCACTGAACAGTACTTCCTAAGTGAGCACCTCCCTGGTGCTAGGCTTTGTGCCTGTCCTTGGTGATCTGACTGCTAGTGTGGGGTGAGTCGTGGAGCATGGGCTGGGATAATGTGTGTGTAGTGTGTCCACAGGGTGGCTGAAGCATGGCTATGCTCAGTATACGGGGACCATGATGATTACGGGCTCCTACACAATGGCACAAAGCTTCCAGCTGCCAAGATAAAGAGTCAGGCTCTCATTAGTCCTACTCTTGGCTTTTCTTGTACCCAACATGTGTTCATCAAAGTCTGTATTCGGGGGTGCCTGGGTGGCTTAGTTGATGGGGCATCTGGCTTCGGCTCGGGTCTCCCAGGATGGAGCCCCATGTCGGTTTCCCTGATGGGTGGAGAGCCTGCTTCTCCCTCTCCCTCTCTCATCCCAAATAAATAAAATCTTTATATATATATATATTTATATATTTATGTATATATACACATATATTTATATATGCTTATATATAAATATACACCTTTATATATTTATATATAAATGAAGATTTTATTATAAAGATTTTATTCATTTATTTAACAGGGAGAGACACCGCAAGAGAGGGAACACAAGCAGGGGCAGTGGGAGAGGGAGAAGCAGGCTTCTGGGTGAGCAGGAAGCCCGATGCGAGGTTCAATCCCAGAACCTCGGGATCATGACCTGAGCCGAAGGCAGACGCCCAATTACTGAGCCTCCCAGGCACCCCTAAATAAAATCTTTTTTAAAAAAGTTTTAAAAAAATGAAGTTTTTATTCAGCCTGTTCCAAGCCTGTTCCACACAGCCCAGCAGGTAAACAAGTCAGCACCAGGGCGAGAGTTGGGTCGGGGAGGCCTGTAGATTTCCGGGATCCAGAGAGGAATGGGGGAGCCCCAGCAGGGCTGTGATTGATCCTCAAGTAGACACAGAGTCTCCCGGGCCTCTGCCCAGGCCTGGCTGTGGCCCTCAGTTCTGGCTGCTTGTGCCTCTCTATGTCACCTTCAGCTACATAATCAAACAACTATAACCAAAGAAAAGAAGCAAGACATCACACTTGGGTGGCATTTAGGTTTGCTGTTGCTGAGAAATCTGTTTTTGAACGAAAGGAATTTTGTAGGGGGCCGGATAGGGTGGGGGGTGCCGGGTGTGTCTGACTTCATTGTTCTAGCACAAAAGAACAGCCCTGTTCTTTGAAAATTCTGGAAGACTTTCCACGTTAAAAAGGCTCAAGGATGTGCCAAGGCTCAGGAGGCCTGAAGTGGCAGCTCCCGTTGGTGGGGAGCTTTTGAAACAGGCCTCCTGGCACCGTGAGCAAAGCTGCTTGAGGCCCTGGGTGTGGGGCATGTCTTGGAGGGCAGGGGAGTGCCTCTCCGGATCCAAGGCCCGCAGCATCAGGCAGGCGGCCTGGCACTCCGCTTTCCCGGAGTTTCGGTTGGAAGATGCCGCCTTTGAAACTCCACTAGGCTCCGATGCCAGCCAGTTTCCTCCTGGGCTGGAGCCGAGGAAGACCTGGGTCCAAGCATGCCCAAGCCTTCCACCTGGCCTTGCACCCCGCAAGCTAGGCCCTGGTTCTGTGGCCCGGGAGACCAACATCCTCACTCTGGCTGGCAGGGATGGAGGGGGTAGGAGTATCCAGTCTGCTGGTCCTGCCAGGGCCTTTCTTTTCTTTTCTCTCCCCTCCCCACCTTTCCCCTCCACTCCCCTCCCCTCCCCTCCCCTCCTCTCCTCTCCTCTTTTCTTCCCTTTCTCCTTCCCTTCCCCTCCCTTCTCTCTCTCTCTCTTTTTTCCCCTTCTTTTCTTTTCTCTTTAGGACCTCTCTTTCCCCGTTGCCCCAAGTCTAGAGCTCTGTAGCTCCCTGCCGGCATCACTGCCTCACTGGCTGGCAAAGCCTGCTCGGACAGAAGGCTGGTAATCTGTGACTCATGGCCTGTCTCTGACCATGGGCCGTGCTGAGTCACTGGGCTTGCCTGTTCTGCCCAGAAGTGCCAGGGGTGGGGCAGCCCTGAGAAGGCGCTGGCAGGGGTGGGGAGGAAGCCTACTCTTAACGGCTGGGGGGAGCCGGCCTCAGCTCATGGGGCAGAGTCTGTTTGCTGGGGTCACAGTCCCTGGAAGAGGCCTGTGGAGTCAGGTCAGGGCCTCTGTGTCAGGGGCGTCCGCCTCAGCAAGTCCTCCCTGCTTGGGTCTCCCCAGCCCCTGGGACTTTGCTCCCCGTCAGACTTGACCGGGAACATACCTTGCATAATCTAGCTGTTGCAGGGGGTGGTCTGTCCACAGTCTCTCTGGAGGTCTGAAGATTCTGGCTCCTGGGGGCACATGGGTGGCTCAGTTCATTAAGTGTCTGCCTTTGGCTCAGGTCAAGACTGCAGGGTCAGTGGGGCACCTGGGTGGCTCAGTGGGTTAAAGCTTCTGCTCAGGTCATGATCTCAGGGTCCTGGGATCAAGCCCCACATCGGACTCTCTGCTCAGCAGGGAGCCTGCTTCCCCCTCTTTCACTGCCTGTCTCTCTGCCTACTTGTGATCTGTTGCTGCCAAAGAAATAAATAAAATCTTAAAAAAAAAAGAAAAAGATTGCAGGGTCAAGAGGCTCCCTGCATCAGGCTCCCTTGCTCAGTGAGGAACCTGCTTCTTTCTCTTCCACTGCTCCTTCCCCAACTCATACTCTCTCTCTCTCTCAAATAAATAATCTTTAACAAAATAAATAAATAAATGTTAAAAAAAAAAAAGAAAAAGATTCTGGGTCCTGGGTGAGCCAGGGACAACGAGGCTGCTGACCTGGGTCCTCCAGCCACTCACTTGACCTTCGTCTGTTTTTCACTTAGAAAAGGACAGAAGTGAAAACAGTCAGGAGCACCCTTTTACATTTTCTGCTCATCGGATTGGCAAAACATTTAAAAGGACTAATAATGCCCCGTGTTGAAGAGAATGTAGGGAGACAGGTGCTGCTGTGTGATGGTGGCTGAGATCAAGGAGGCCCAGCCAGATTTTGGAAGGGCCACTTGGCAGTACCTGCTAACATACATACATACCTACATACATTTATTAATTATTTTATTTAGATTCAAATTAGTTAACACATAATATAGTATTTGTTTCAGGAGTAGATATACTTTTTTTCTTTTAAGATTGATTTTACTTGAGAGAGAGCGAGAGAGCACGCCTGAGCAGGTGGAGGGGCAGAGGGAGGAGAGAAATAGATTGCCCTCCGATCACCGAGCCAGAAAGGGGGTGGGGGGGCTTGATCCCAAGACTCTGAGACTCTGACCTGAGCCAGAATCAAGAGCACAGTACTCAACTGACTGAGCCACCCCGGCACCCCAAGACACATACACTCTGGACCCTGCCGTAAACTTAGGAGAACATTTCCTATAGAAAATCTTACACAACGATACAGAAACGTTTTGCGATGCCAAGTATCTCTAGGGCTGGGGCAGCCGCTCCCATCCAAGGCAGCGCGCTTGCTTTTCCCGTGCAGAGCTCCTGACTCCCTATGCTCCCCGGGGAGAGGGCCGGTGGCTATGATATTTCCCAGGTAAATTTAAAGTCTGTCATCAGTTCAGCCGGCCACTGGGAAAGCCTCACAGCTCGAAATGCAATGGCTCCCTTCCTCCAGCCCCGAGAGCCCCGAACGGTTGCCTTCAGGACCTGGGCCCGGCAGCTTGGCTTCACCCTAACCACCACGTTCGCACGTTCACAAGGCAAATGAAGCATTAAAAACAAGCTAATTAGTACTTCGGGGTAGCTTCATTCACAAAATTACCTCACTGAGGACGTGTCTCATTTATAACCGACTTAATTAAAAGAAACTTGGTAAATTCCTGTAACAGATGAAGACAGCACTTTCTAGAAACGCCGTAATTGAAGTGTTTTACTGCCTATATCAAATGGTTATTAAATCTTTAATATCATAATTCCTTAAGAATGCCATTGTTAGTGACAAACAGCAACCCTTGCAACAAAGGAGCTAATTATTCCCTCCTCTTGGCTGGGCAGCCCACAGGAAGTCATAACTTCTCTGTTGTGCTGCTTTCTCTGCATTGTTAATGCGTATGAGCACAGGCCAGCTCTGGGAGGAATCTACCATAAAGATTAAGAATGGGAAGAAGCCCTGTTTCTGACTGGCTGACTTGGAGTCTAGGAAAAAATGCTTCTTCCCCAGGTGTGGTCGTGAGACATTGGTTGACTGTCACTGTGGGTGGGCTGTGGCCTCGGGGTAGCACAGAGATGCTGAGTGACTCCCCCAGGTTGCCCAGCAAAGTAGAGTTTGGAGAACGCTCCCCTGTGCAGTGTCCCGTGGCCTGGTTGCGGCTCTCTGAGAATGTGCCCTAAGGCAGGCAGGATAAAGTGTGCATAACCTGATCTGTCCCCCACTTTCCCCCCATCCTGGACTTCCTCCCCACCCAGCTCCTGGGGACTGACTCCATGCAGGGTTCCTCAGGCACATCTTTGTGCAGGATGGGTGCCAGCCCTTCTCCCATGAGTACTTGGCCCTGAAATAGCTGATAGGAGGAGTCTAGAGAGTGGTGGAAGGCGGCCAGTGAGTCCATTGATCCAGAGGAAACTGACAAAATGTGGACCCTCCCGGCCTCCGGAGGGGGCATTGAAGGGGCTTATGAATAGAGTGGAAAGGAGATGTTTTTACTGGCTTGCTGGGTGACTGGCTCAGAGGCACGGCCACTCCTTGCTTCGGTTTCCTTTCCTATGAAAGAGGTGGCAGTGTTATGAGGGCCCAGTGCTCCGAGTCAGGCAGATTGAGTTTGAATCCTGCTTGGTTATGTGTTGTGGGATTTGGGGCCTCTGTCCCTTAACCTTGCAGAATGTCCTCAGAGCACGGAGGGCAGGGCTTCAGTGAGCCAGCTCCTACAGCAGCGAGCACAGTGCCTGGCACATGGGCGGTGCTCAGTAAGGTGACTGGTAGTAATTGTTCATACTATTTGGTCTGGGTCCAGAGGAAGGGGAAATACAGGTGGAACAGATGGTACCACGTCCATATGGTAAGCAAAGGGGACACACTGACTGTATCAAGTTCTTACAGATAATCAAGCCATGAAGAGGAGCTGAATGGGAAAGTCAGTGTGAGGAGCTCGGACCCCAAACCAAAATACAAGTTACTTTGCAACAGTCTCTCGTGGAAAGTGGTGTCGTCCTGGTCTCCCTAACCTGTGCTAGCCTGCCGGGCTGTCTTTCTCGCCGCCGCTGAACACACACAAGAGCTGTTCATAGTCTCTTAGTATCAGGACTGGTGGAAACTGAGGCACAGAGTGGGTGATTTGGGTTTCTATCTGGAGGACTGAGCGCCCAGCCTCCTGGCTCCTGGTTCAGTGCTCCTTCTACAGTTCACTGCTATAGTCCAGACAGCCAATGGCCCCCTTTGGCACCTTTGAGAAAATCGCAAGAAGGTGCTCCATCCTCCTAACTGGAGGGTCCTGGCTGCATTTTAGCCTCACAGACTCCCTCGACCACATGCCCTTGTGCAGGGCACAACCCCGGGACCATATGTGGTATGATCTGCTGATCACTCTCCCAGCAGCCAGGATTAGACACACCTTTACAGGCCTCTTCCACGAATGGGGGTGCGGTGTGTGTGTGTGCGTGCGTGCGTGTGTGTGTGTGTGTGTGCGAATTTGCTTCCCTGATCTTCCAGATGCTCCCATGGGTGGGAGGAGGTCTTTATCCATCTGGGACACAACCTCCTTCCCCACCCTGACTCTACCACCCACTTGCCCAGAGCCAGTTCGTCAAAACCGATGCACCCAGCAACATCCCCATCCCCAATCTGACTTACTTCTAATACTCTATTGAAAGAATGTTTGCATCCCTTGAGTTCTTCAAAAGGATTCTTAAGCTAGTTCACATTAGGACAGTTCTGCCTTAACTCCAGGTCAGCCAAAGCGCTTTAGAACTTTCTAAGAAATGGAAGACCTCGAGAGAAAGTCATTCATGTGTAGAAGAAGGGGCAATCATTCCTGGCAATTGGGAAAACAGCCGCTTCTGTATTTCACACTCTCCTTATTGCACATTCTCTTTTATCTCTGACCCTGCCCAGGGGATGGGGGAGGGGAGGCTTGGAAGTGTAAATGGGTGTTTCTCCTCAGTGCAGCCCCCAAAGGAGGCCCTGAAGAACTGAAGGGTTGAATAATTTAAAAGCAAACTGTATGATCGCTAGAAAAATAGATTTATTAACCTGTCTGGAAAGGGAAGGTGTATCAAAGGCAGACACAGTGGATGGCATTATAAAAGAGAAAGTGCCAGATTTAATTCATTTAAATTTCCACATGGAAGACAAAACAAAACAGAAGGAAACCTAATCGACTCAGAAACATGCCTCAAAAGCTTTAAAAATTCATGTACCATTTGAACCAGTAATTCAACTTATGCTGAGTCTCTCGTAATGAATAACCCTTAAGTACGGAGTTCGGTTATACAGAGAATTGCTAATTGTAGAATTATTTATGACAGCGGGGTTGGCGGGCGGGGGGCGGGGGGAGAAAAACAGAAAATGACCTACATAGGCAGTGATTGAGGAACAGCTAATTCCACTTAAGAGAATATTAGGAAGTCATTTTATTTTTTTAAACATTTTATTTTTAGGGAATCTCTACACCCAATGTGGGGCTCAAACTCACAACCCTAAGATCAAGTGTCCCACACTCTTTTGACTGAGCCATTCACGAGCCCTGAACATTCTTAGAAATAGCATTTAAAATGATTTCAGGGACGCCTCGCTGGCTCAGTCGGTGGAGTGTGCTTGATCTTGGCGTCGTGGGTTTGAGCTGAACTTTGGGTGTAGAGATCATAAAAAATAAATCAACTTAAAGATAAATAAATACATAAAAATGTTCACCGAGAGGCAGTGATACACAGCCTTAGCAATATAGGTTTGGAATCAGCCAGACCTTGGTTAGAAATCAGTGCCACCTGTATAAACTTGGAACTTGATGTCTCTCTAAGACTCTGTAGAAATGGGGACATCAGG